>NC_028451.1:8176238-8181238 GCF_000263155.2 Setaria italica | reverse complement strand
GGAGTTGGTGGGGGGCAAAGAAGAGGAAGCTGGGCCGTCGCCGTGAATTAAGGGGGTGTTTGGATACGAGGTGTTAAACTTTAACAGTGTCACATCGGATGTTCGGATGCTAATTAGGAGAACTAAACATGAGCTAATTATAAAACTAATTGCAGAACCCTGTGCTAATTCGCGAGACGAATCTATTAAGCCTAATTAATCCATCATTAGCAATTGGTTACTGTAGCACCACATTGTCAAATCATGGACTAATTAGGCTTAATAGATTCGTCTCGTGAATTACACTCCATCTATGCAATTAGTTTTGTAATTAGCCTATGTTTAATACTCCTAATTAGCATCCAAACATCCGATGTGACATGTGTTAAACTTTAACACATGGTTGCCAAACAGGCCCTAAAGCGAGAAGCCGCCGCCGTGGAGGCCACGGTGGTGTCTGGATTGGTCGGGGCTCCAGATTCGCCACGTTTTATTTTGTTAGGGGGTGTTGGATTGGTCGGGGCTCCAGATTCGCCACGTTTTATTTTGCGAGTTTGATCTATAGTCCGGACTAAAATTTATACCACATCGAATATTTGAAGGCTAATTAGGAGGATTAAATATGAGCTAATTATAAAACTAATTACATAGATAGAAGCTAATTCACGAGATGAATCTATTAAGCCTAATTAATTCATCATTAGCACATGTTTACTGTAGCATCACATTATCAAATCATGGACTAATTAGGTTTAATAGATTCATCTCGTGAATTAGTCTCCATCTATGCAATTGGTTTTATAATTAGCTTATGTTTAATACTCCTAATTAGTATCTAAATATTCGATGTGACAGGAATTTTAGAAGGTGCTAAAGAAACAAACACCCCCTTACTTCTACTCTTTCTTTCACTGTTGCATGCCACTTATCTTCATCGTACTTACTGAGGCCCGTTTGGATACCCTTGCTAAAGTTTAGCACTTGTCATATTAGATGTTTGGATGCTAATTAGGAGTATTAAGCATAGACTAATTACAAAACTAATTGTACAGATAAAGTCTAATTCGCGAGACGAATCTATTAAGCCTAATTAGTCCATGATTTGATAATGTGGTGCTACAGTAACCATTACTAATGATGGATTAATTAGACTTAATAGATTCGTCTCGCGAATTAGCACAAGGGTTCTGCAATTAGTTTTATAATTAGCTCAAGTTGAGTCCTCCTAATTAGCATCCGAACATCCAATGTGACACTGCTAAAGTTTAGCACCTAGTTTCCAAACACCCCCTATAGGGTGTTTGTTTCCTAAGGGCTAAACTTTAGCCCCTATCACATCGGATATTTGATACTAATTAGGAGTATTAAATATAGTCTAATTACAAAACTAATTGCACAGATGGAGGCTAATTCGCGAGACGAATATATTAAGTCTAATTAATCCATGATTTGACAATATGATGCTACAGTAACCATTTGCTAATGATGGATTAATTAGGTTTAATAGATTCGTCTCGCGAATTAGCTCAGGGTTTCTGCAATTAGTTTTATAATTAACTCATGTTTAATCCTCCTAATTAGCATCCGAACCTTCGATGTGACAAGGGCTAAACTTTAACCAAGAATCCAAACATGTCCTAAGAATAGATGTATTCGTATGTCTTCAATCTCAATAGTTTCTGTTAATAAACCACAAGCTCGGTGGCTCATGAACACCCTAAACGCTTATAAAATTCGGAAGTGGATCCAACTAGAACCGAGAAAAGGTAACTGGGTTGAGAATCCAGTTTTCCCTCACCCGACGGACATCCTTGCCACCACCGGCACCTGCTGGTCGTGGGCGAGTTGGCATCGACGGCCAGATCCGGTGCTGCTATCGCCGGATCTACAGTCTTCCGACCTGGATCTGCACGGGCTCAGCTTGTTGCCGCCCACAGGCCATGGAGGCCGAGGCTGCCGTGTGCGGTCATGGAACCGGGTGCTCGTGGCCGTAACGGAGGTGGAGGCTGCTTCGCGCAGGTGTCGTGGCCGTGATCTAGGCTTTGATGGTTGGGCCCCAGGCTGGGCGGAGGCGAAGGCAACGGCGCAAGGAGGCCAAGGTGCTCGCCGGGGTAGACCCCGGCGGCCCGTGCAGTGACACATGCAGAGGTGGTTTCGGGCCGGATCTGCGGCGGGCACTCGCGAATCTGTGGGCTGCAGCCGAATCCGCCATCGAGCGAGGCGCGTGGAGGCTGCGCGGCGACGGCCGGGAGTGGGCCAAGTCTCGCGGCCGGCGCGGCGCGAGAAGTGGTCGCATGCAGAGGAATGCTACAGGAAGTTACCTGGCGACACTGGTAAGGATCTATGCCGGTGGTGGGATGGCATTGCTATCAACACCGGTGGTGAAGTAGGGCTGTGTGGAAACACCGGCGAAAGCATAGCTGGTTATACCAGGTACGACGATGGCGACGCCCTCGGGCGCTGTTCCCCTCCTTGGAGGCATTGCCTTTGTGTTTCCCATAACCCCTTCTCTAGCCGACGTCCGATAGGCCTCGCCAAGGAGATGGACCATGGTCTTTTCAAGCTTTTGGTCTGCCCATGTGGTTTTGCCGGGATTCCGATGGTGACAAGGCGAAGGTGTAGTTAATAGAGTGGCTCGGTGCCTCTGTGTCACCCCAGGTGGCAAAGACATTGCGGGTCTTTGGCGTGGACTCCAGCGATGGAAGTGGCGAGGCCCCCATTCGCTTTAAGGTGATGTGTTTGAGGAGTGGTGTGAGACGGTGGATGTGGTGAGGCCCCATGCATTCAAGTTAGCCTTGGAGGTGCCTTGGAGGGTCTAAGATCCGATGTGGTGCTTTGGTCGTTTGGTGTGTTCGGTGCTGCAGCGGTATTTTCAGTGATGGGTCCTGCATGGCAGGAACCTTTTTGGTGTGGTGCGGTGTGCCCTCCTTTTGACTTCTGCTGACGCGGGGTCGTGTTTGGGAGATCGACGATTGCGTGGGCGTGCTCTGAGGGCAACGGTGGCATGGTGCCATAGTGGAGGAGGCGTGGTGGCTACACAGATTGCAGTGGCCAGCACTGCATGACAGTGGCTGGTTCGGTGTGGGGCATCGTCGGGGACGACGGTGCTTGTGGTGAAGACAACTTATCAGCATAATCTCCCGAGTTTGGGTGGTGCAGCATGGTGCGGAGTGTTGTTTGTGGTGTCATGCGGCATGGGTTGAGGTTCCAATCCAACCTACTACATGTTGTTAGTTATTGTTGTGAGAGTAGTTGATGTGGCAGTTTTTATATTGCCCAGTCTGTATTTACTTCTACTTATTAATATAATTCTACTACTATTAATATAATTGGTAGCACTTTTGCCTATTCGTTTTTTTTAAAAAAAGAAAAAGTCCGAAATATTTCGGGCAAAAATATCTAGCACACGTCCACACCGCAAGAGACATCACATTGTTATATATCGAGCCAGGCTCAGTTCTAGCCTGGAATACGCACTATTTTTATGTGTAATCATAATTAAAATAAATAATATATCGGGCTAAATCTGTCCAATTTTTTTGGAACCGGCAAAAACGAATTTGAAACCAAACAGTGATAATCAAGAATGAAAACTATAGACGAGCCGTTCATTCAAGAATGATCACCCCTTTTTATAATGGGGATGGATCTCCTTTTATAATCGAATCCCAATTATTTTACCTACCCAAATTATCCTTCCACAACTACTGTATTCTAAAAAATAACATACAATTCAAATTGGATTTCTTATCCGAAACGCTTCTCACGCCACTCGACCCGGACCTTCACTGAGTTTCGTTTCGGCCTCAGACCTCGAACCTTTCCTCGACCGGGGGGGGGGGGGGGGGGGTGTTCTTGCAGTCACAGGTTCTGGCTCCGTGGTAAGCCTCGGAGCACGCAACCATCATACAAACACGCGATCGGTGGTATCTGCCTGAATGCCCGAGGGTTATCCGTACAGAACCTGAGCACCCGAGGTCTCTTGAACTCTCTTATAAGCCTCGGATCGTTACAATGAGGAGTCATGCTCCCCTGTTTCCCAGCTCGTTTGACCATTCGAGGGTTCTTGCAAGGATCTAGGTAATCACGGCAACACAACAATATCCTTTTGCAAATAAGCTACCCGCACGATGACCCCGCATCGGACGCTCGAGGGTTTGCACTATTTTTGTGATCCCCAACACAAAATTAGCGCCACACCTAGCCATATTAGAGAAGGGGCCGAGCTTAGCCCAGTGGGCTCAGGCCGGGCCGGGGTGGATCATATTTGCTTAGATTTAGATCTAGATCTAGCCATACAAAATAATTGGTTGGGTCCTAAGATACACTTTAAGCTATCTGAAATTAGATGTATTCATATTAATCTCAGTTAACTTTCCCCACCTATTTGTTTGAATCTTATTTGAAAACGTTTGTAAAAAGTTAGCTGATCGAATTGTATTAAATAAGTTTTATACAAAACTTAGATGAACGATTTTATGCTGAAACCATATCTTTGAGTAAGTTTTCTTGGAGAAGCTGAAAAGCGACAAAATTATGTGCAGAAGGTGTCTGAAATAGTTTCAAAAACTAAAAAAAATGTCTTCCCAAGACGTTCTTATGATTAAATTCTCATTAAAATGTGCTCAAAAGTTATAGTGAAAATGTTTTTCTTGGTACAACATCTTGAAAATATTATGCTAAAAGGTTATCCGTATAGAAAAGTTGTGAGAAGTTATGCCATACATCGAAATTGGCGACTCGAATAATGCCTAGCACTAGCAGCCTGCTAGAGCTAAGCTTCATCAGCACGTCACCTACATAGCCTATGGCCACTGGCGGTGCCGGGTTTGCAGGAAAATTTGGCCGGGGAACACCGCCGCGCGTACCATCATTACATCAATGCAATGGTGATCGCTGCGGCGGCGAAGTGATGATCTGTTATTCTGTTACGAAATGACTCAAGGCCTTGTTTAGGGCCTGTTTTCTTCCACTTGCTAAACTTTAGCACCCGTCACATCGAATGTTTAGATACTAATTTA
>NC_028451.1:8144462-8176138 GCF_000263155.2 Setaria italica | reverse complement strand
TTAATAAGACGAATCTAAACGGCGAGACGAATCTATTAAGCCTAATTAGTCCATGATTTGACAATGTGTTGCTACAGTAAATATTTGCTAATGATGGATTAATTAGGCTTAATTAAGCTTAATAGATTCGTCTCGCCGTTTAGATTCCACTTATGTAATTGGTTTTGTAAATAGTCTACGTTTACTACTCCTAATTAGTATCTAAACATTCGATGTGACACGTGCTAAAAATAAGACACGGGAAGAAAACGCCCCCTTAGTTGCCCAACTTGGGTGCACCCAAATTACTGTAGCAACACTGTAGCGTTTCGTTTGTATTTGTGAATTATTGTCCAAATATTGACTAATTAGGCTTAAAAGATTCGTCTCGCAAAGTACAACAAAATTGTGCAATTAGTTTTTGATTTCGTCTACGTTTAGTACTCCATGCATGTACCGCAAATTTGATGTGATGGGGAATCTTCTTTTTGCATAATGCCAAAGTTGGGAGTTGGGGGTGAACTAAACATGGCCCAAATGAGCAATCGTGGGCCAGGACTCAGGATGGGAAATGGGACGATAGAGCGGGGCCCATGGATCGAGTCCCGAGGGGACTGGACCACGAAAAAAGCGTTGTCATGCTGATCTAATTGGAATATTACCTTGAAGCTCTCTCCTCGCACAACGTGCGTAAATTGTAGATCAATTCTTTTTTTTCCCCTTTTAGACGACCCAAGCCCAATTTACGCAGGCTCTCCATTTATTATTTCTAGGCTTGCTCGCTCTCCTCTGTCATTCCTAGAAAGGCCCAAACAGAAAAACCCATCAACACAGGCCCATGTAGCGTTCCGTCCGTGTTAACTGTGCTAACCTTCCTTCGGTTTTCAGTTGTCTTTTTTCCTTTTTTTTTAAACG
The DNA here is from genome assembly GCF_000263155.2 of Setaria italica. NCBI lineage: Eukaryota > Viridiplantae > Streptophyta > Magnoliopsida > Poales > Poaceae > Setaria > Setaria italica. The sequence goes on along the minus strand of NC_028451.1, from coordinate 8,175,244 downwards.
GAAAGTTTTCTTTCTTTCTTTCTGAATTCGCTCGTTCCTCTCGCATCCAGTTCTGGTGAACAAATTGAATTTTTTTTTTCATTTTACAACAGGGACGCATCCGTTAAAAAATGACGGGATGCATTTCTTAACAGTAGCGGAAGTAAATAACCTTCGTGTTTGGTTCTGGGGTCGAAGTGGGTTAGGATGGATTCGACTCATGTTTGGTTGCAAATGAGTGTGGGTTGGAGCCAACCTCATAAGTATATTCCGTTCAGGTCATCCCACCAAAACGAAGGAACCGCGCCGACACAGTGAAACGACGTGCGGCTCCATCTCGCTTGCGCGCGGGAGGAGGCACTGCTTGCCGCCAAGTCAGGAGGAGGCGCTGGCACGCTCGCCGTCGGGCCGTGGAGGTGCACCGCCGGTCGGGGAGGAGCGGCGCCGGGCTAGGAGGAGCCGAGGCGGGGAGTTGTGCTGCCGGGGTGGGGAGGTACGCCGCCGGGCTAGGCGGGGCCGGGGCGGGGAGGTGCGCCGCTGGCCCGAGGAGGAGCGCCGCCGGGCAGGAGGAGGCAGCTAGCGGTGCTGAGGAGAGAGGGGGCGCGCGGGAGGAGCCAGGAGAGGGGGGGAGCAGGTAGACGAGGGGAAGGGCAAAAACAGAGAAAGGATGATAGATGGGCTCCGCAGCTGATAGGTGGAGCCCACAACTAACAGTAACCCTCCCAACCTTCGCAACCAAACACATAACTGGGTCCAACCCATCCCTCTTCACCCCTCCATCCAAACACGAGATGGATCGGCTTCAACCTCGGATCAAGCCGACCAACGTCGTACCAAAACTAAATAAAGATCCGACCCTTCACGCATGAGTAGCAGTTATTATTACAAGTTGCGGTGAATAAAATACACGTTTTCACATGAAACGGTCATCACCATGAAAAAAATCCCAAATAGTTTATCTCGTAACAGTCGGTCAAAGGTGGAAATGGAGCAAAGTTGGTCAAACAATTAACGGCGGCACCCCCATTGCCACAATTAACGCGTAAGCATGTAAAATAATGGCGCGTGATTTTGATTGGTTGCATTGGCATTGGCTGGGCGGATCTCATCCAAATGTATTTATGCGTTACGTGTCCAAAGCTGATGTCGGATAACTTTCATTAATTCCTTTTTCAGTACATAAAAAATATAAAGGTTGATCCAATGCGCATGCTTACGCGTTAGATTAAGAAGTGAATAATACCTAATCCACTATCTTGAGTTCACCGAACCGATCAAGAAATTTTACTCAGCTAGAGTACCATCGCCGCCTCAAATACCATGGCCACAAGTACCACCCAAGAGAACGGTATCTAGACACGATATCCCTGTTCACACCTTATAGAGTCTCTCTATAGTAGAAACAGCACCTACGTTGATATCAGGGTATCGGGGCATCGTTAGACCTCCTCCAACAATACACCATGTTAGCTAGCTCGTAGGAATATCTCTACCTATCATCATTATGCTTATGATGTGGAAAAGAGAGAATATGCGAAGAGAGAGTACTATCTTCTTGAAGAGTTAGCTTATAAATGTTTTTTATTGATGTGAAAGAGATTGCGGAAAAAAAAATTGAACAATGTGCTATAAGATAGATAATTGGATAAGTTTTACTATCTCTTTTGTAAGGTGGACAAGTTTAGAGCTAATACACTAGCTCCACTATTGAAGAAGACCTTAGAACCAGTTTGTTTGAGCTGCAGCTTTTGATCTTTTCGGAAAAGCTGATATTGGTTTTTTTCTTGAAAAGCTGGCCAACACTATCTTTTAGAATATGCATTTAGCTTTTTGAGCTCAGAAAGCTAAAAAAGTTCATGAAACTGGGCTTTCCAGTTTTTTTGAGTTTCTAACTTTTCGGAAGCTGCATGAAAAATTCGCTGTTTGTTTAAGCTTGTGACTTTTCACGCTGAAAAATTGTTAGGAAGCTCAATCAAACGTACCCTTAGAGCACCTTAGTATTGTCGTCACTAGCCCGTTGCTGTACCGTACACACCCACACCAGCCGCCAAGTCAGGAATAATTGAACATATAAATTTACGTGGGAACACACAATTTGAAACATGGGTTTGTTAAAAGTAAATCCGTTTGATTGGTCAAGCAACAGAACACGTGAGCTTTTTATACCGCAGGCCACACGAAATTTCTACACACCGCGTGCGCGCGCCTGCCTCTGTTCATAAATTGAGATCGTCCAGACCCCAACAACAACGGCCTGCGAAACCGAAGCTGCTACGGCTAGGACAGCGAGAACGCGTGCCGCTGATCGAACTCAAAGCCACCGAGCAAGCGACGAGGTCTCCTGCACCGGCGCCAAGGCGATCCAGCTCCCCACAAATAATGGCGGCGCCCTACAACGACGGAGCTCCGGCCCAGGCGCCGACCCCGGTGGCGGTGGTGTCCCCGCCGCAGTTCTGCGCGCCGTACGCGGTGCCGCTGACGGTGGTCAAGAAGGCCATCAGCCTCTCCGGCGGGGACTTCGTCGTCACCGACGCCAACGGCGCCGAGATGCTCCGGGTAAAGGGCGCCGTCTTCAGCGTCCACGACCGCCGCGTCCTCCACGACGCCGCCGGCCAGCCCCTCGTCTCCATGCGGGAGAAGGTTGTTGGTGGTGTTTTTCTCCCTTTCATTCATGCACTCGACCAAATTCTTCCTGAGTACTCGTATATTATAGTCCCTGTTGGTTGACGCAATCGATCGTTGACTTTGATCTTCAAGTCTCTACTTGGTAATTCAGCTTAATTACTTTAATGATGGCAGTTCCAATTAGCAATGCAGAAACAATAGTCAATAATCTGTTGTGTTGTTGACAGCTTCAAAAGATCTAAATTGTTTTGTCAACTCATCCGGTTTCCACGTTAAGTTTACACACCAAATACTTCTGATGAACTGTAAAAAGAAACTGTCAGTGTTCTTTGAGTAAGTAGAGTGGGCATGCCAGTGCCGCAGCATGATCTAACAACGACGGTGAATTCTATCCTATCAGGTATTTAGCATGCACAACAGATGGGAAGTTTTCAGAGGGGACAGCACCAACGCGAGCGATCTGCTCTTCACAGTGAAGAAAGCTTCGGTGTTCCAACTGAAGACAGAGTTGGATGTCTTCCTGGCCGGCAACACCGCACAGCAAGCCTGCGATTTCAAGATCAAGGGCAGCTACTTCGAGAGATCATGCGCCTTCTACCTCGGCAACTCCAACAACATGATCGCTCAAGTGAGTACAAAATTAAAAGAAATTTGCTCGGTTTACCATATATCTTCTATATATTGAAATTGAAATTTTATCAGTATTTAGTGAGAATATGCGTTTGGTGCTGCAGATCAACCGCAAGTACACAGCAGCAAACGTGCTGCTCGGGAAGGACACCTTCGTCGTCACCGTGTTCCCGCATGTCGACTACGTGTTCATCGCGGCTCTTGTTGTGATCTTGGATGAGATTCACAGGGAGCGATTCGACTGATGATTCACATCGGCCTTAAAATTAAAGCTTCCATCGAGTTCAATAATGGCCTTGATATTGTCACAATGCTATCTTGTATTCCTTGTTGCATGAAAAATTGTGCTGCCCAGAGATCAATTTTTCAACTGTTTTAATAATGTGAATGTGATTGTAGTTTGTGGGTTGTCATGCAATGTCTGTCCCTCCCTCCCCCACAAAAAAAAGTGTTACCATTTGAATACGAATTATAATTTTCTGTTTTTTCAAAAAAAAGAATTACCATTTATTTTAGTATACGAATCCGAAATCTATAAATAAAAAATATCTGATATTCTGGCATCTGTTCGATGGGCCCACAAGCACCCTGGTACATCCTCCCTTTGCTCTCTCCACCACCTTTTGTCGGGGGCGAAGGCAAGATAAACCGCCCGGACTCCAACAAGACAACTAGAGCACGACGGCACGTGGAAGCTCGCCGCTCACCGCCGATCGAATCCACCGAGCAAAGCCGCCGTTGCAGGAGAGGTGCGGAGGCGCCGATCTCAATCCCATGGCGGCGGCGGCGGCGCCGGCGGCCCTGGTGGCGGTGGTATCCCCGCAGTTCTGCGCGCCGTACGTGGTGCCCCTGACGGTGACGCAGAAGGCCATCAGCCTCTCCGACGGCGACTTCACCGTCACCGATGCCAACGGCGCCGTCGTGCTGCTGGTCAAGGGCGCCCTCTTCAGCGTCCACCGCCGCCGCGTGCTCCTCGACGCCGCCGGCCAGCCCATCCTCTCCATGCAGCAGAAGGTAAATATATGCACGGATCAGCCATCCATTTCTTTGTTTCTTTCCTTTGATTGGCTTGATCTGAAGTTCAGAAGGATCGACCGTTGTCCTAGAAACAAGAACAGAAAAAAAAGAACAAACATCACTCTCTTGATGTATTCTCTGTTTTTTCCCTTCTTTATTCACTCTCTTGATCTATTCTCTGTTTTATTCCTTCTTTATTCAAAGTTGCTAAATGAGATTGGATGGTCGATTTGAGGGAGAAGATAGGAGCATGAATGCAGGATCAATTGCCGAGCTTAAGCAAAAAAAGTTGTGCTTCAAATCGTGATAAAGAAATATTTCTTCATATTCCACTACTTGGTCAATTTCATGGCATGGAAGGGCGTCTGCATTTGGAAATTGATGCTTCCTGACTCCTGAGTACCTGACTGAAGTGCTAGTTGATCACAGGGTACTCTCGTACTGAGGAACGGTAGCAATAGTTTAGTTCCCTGCGCAATCTCTGTCAAAACTCACTACTTGATTAAAAGAAATTTTACGATTTGGACTTCCAGGAATCAGGATTTGGGATGCTTCCGCAATCCAACTTAAGAATTCATACTGAGCATGATATTAAGTGAGCATCACATAGCAAGGTTCAAATAAAGCTGAAGTCCAACAACTCAATATAACCATAAGGTTTTGCGAGAGAGTAAAAACAAAATAATTTCTGAACTTTGTTTGTGACAGAAACCTATTTTTAACTCTCTGTATTAGACTGTACTACAAAAAACAGGAACTTGTTGACAGATTTACAGGACATCACTCTGTTACCAACACATCCAATTTCCATGCATTTTTTTTTACGTTAAATCCCCGTACCATTGCTACAAAACCAACAAGCCCTCTGTTTAATACGCTCTAGTAGGTCGATCATATATACCAGTTTAGCATCGCCTCACCGTGGCACATTTACCAGGTATTCAGCATGCACAAAAGATGGGACGTGTTCAGAGGGGATAGCGCGAAGGCAAGCGACCTGCTCTTCACCGTGAAGAAGAGCTCAATCATCCAGCTGAAGACGGAGCTGGATGTCTTCCTGGCTTCCAACACCGCGGAGCAGGCCTGCGATTTCAAGATCAAAGGCAGCTACTTCGAGAGGTCGTGCGCCTTCTACCTCGGCAACTCCAACACCATGATTGCCCAAGTGCGTACCCAAAAAGAAAAGAAAAAGGCTCTGTTTCTAATCGTAGTTTTGGAGTTCTGCAAATATTCAGTAGATTGATGTGGTTGTCATTTGGTGCTGCAGATGAACCGTCAGTACACTGTCTCGAATGTGCTGCTCGGGAAGGACACGTTCGGTGTCACCGTGTTCCCGCATGTCGATTACGTGTTCGTCGCTGCTCTGGTGGTGATTCTGGATGAGATTCACAGGGAACGATCCGACTGAAGACCACCACCATCAACTCCAAGCTTCCATCGAGTTGGACGCAAATTTGATGTTGTAAACCGCGGTTGAGGGTTTTGCTTGTCAAATTATGCTAGCAGAATCAACTATTGAACTTTGTTGATTCATACTGTGTTATGCCGACGTTCAATAATGTGTACTACTGCTTTTTTTAGCTAAATAATGTGTACTAACTCTGTGCCCTTTGTTGTAAGGACTCCACTGACTTGTATGGGCTGCCACCCGCATTGGGCCCTTGAAATGGCCGAACTAGTCCATTTAGGAATGAATGAGGCCTCCTGAATCTGCTGGACATTCAGAAAAACCAGCCCACAGTTCACACAGCAGGGTTCGTGCATGATTTCTCATTTCTGGATTGGTTGATCGGCCGGATACGTAACAGGGTCGCTATGCGCCGACCTTCTTCGCAATTACACAGAAGATCTTCGCACTTTCCTTTCAAAGCTGTCACACTCCAAAGACGAGCACACGGAAGCTGAAGCTGAGCCTTCGAGTACAGCAAAAGCGCGTGTAAATCCTTCGAGCACCACGACCGTCAAATACTCAAATCCATCCACCGGAGACGACAAGGGGATCGAGCCAGCTTCGTCGATCCGATCCCCATGGCCATGGCAGCACCGTACAGAGATCCTTCAGCGCTGGCGCCGGCGCCGGCACCGGTGGCGGTGGTGTCCCCGCAGTTCTGCGCGCCGCGCACGGTGCCGCTGACCGTGACCAAGATGGCCATGAGCTTCTCCGGCGGCGACTTCACCGTCACCGGCGCTGACGGCGCCGTCGTGCTGCGAGTCGAGGGCGTCTGTTTCAGCGTCGGCAACCGACATGTGTGTAGTCCGAAGATAGCAAGCACTCCATGAGCTACACACTGCTCTACTCTGTAGCCATGCCACCCCCGCGACGGTGGCATATACCGTATCGCCGCATGAGGTACATTTGAATACGCAAAAGATGTGAGAGTAATATGTAAGTCGAAATATGATCTTAATGATTCACAGTGACCTTTCTTAACCCCCCAAAAAATTGATGTCCTTATTATAATTCACTCTTGTTCTTCATGCTCTCTAGAGATTGATTTAAGCATTTAATTCTTCTTGTTCTCTCCAACCTAACTTCAGATTGACTAGAAGGCCGATGTGTTGCTCGGGCTACCCCACCACCTTACTTGTGCCATGTTGTATGGTACAACTACATCAGACTATTCAATTCTCTATTGTCGTGTCAAGACCTGCATTTAGATGCCCTGCCCCCTAGTCTCCTTATATAATACCCTGGCCTAGATAACCTAGATATCCTTTTACAGTAGTAATTGTTGACCCATATGCATGGCCTAGTGGTATGGTATGGTGGTTTAATACAACCTAGATATCCTCTTAAAGTATAGGGGAGCGAGAACCAGCTTATGTGTTAAGTTCGGGTTTCTTGTGACTCCTAGCTTGTAGCTTCAATTTCACCACCGAGAACTGGAGCCACCCGTGTAAAACCCTCTCCATTCATACATCAAATTTTTGTACGGTGGGCTGTAAAAAATCCACCACTGCCCACCTCATTCAATGGGGTCCAAAGGAGTAGGTCTGAAATTGGTCTGAATATATGACTAGAAGGGTATGTAATGGACTTAAGCAGAGGTAGCATTTTCACTATTTCTTTGGTACATACATGTTCATCATGATGTATATCACATTTACGAGCCTGCAGAGCAAAGTTCTCACTGAAAAACTTGGTAAGATCAGGACTTCAGCCTCCAGGGTTTGATCCCCCACATGATCTTTTATTATAGTTGATTTGGTTTCTCAATATTCATTTTTACGTTACTCGAACTGCTTTAAAGCAATCAGAATTATGAAGAGGAACTGTTTACTTCATCTGATTACTTTTTAAATATTTCTCTTAACATATTATTTGAAAAAAATGCAACGTGAATGTGGGAGAGGAGTGATATTTCTCTTAACGTATTAAATGAAAAAAATGTGAATGCAGGCAGGTATTTTGTTTAGATGCACCTTTGTACAGCTTCAAGTCACTGATGTTGTTGCTCCGAACATCAACACTCATCCATAAGAGAGACAATACGGCGTAGAGGAACTCCAAGGAAGATCAGGACCAGAATGCGCCTTCAACTCATCTGTTTTCTTGCCTTTGTCTTTCCCTCTCAATGTTGGTAAAAACATAATGTGAGATCAAAACAAGAGCTATGATGAACATGGTCGGCGTGCGGGAACACAGTGACACCGAAGACGGGCCTTCCAGAAGATTTCATACGGTTCACCTGCAACACAAGATAAAAGTCACAAAGAGCACTTTTCATGAAGCCTGAAATTGTTCATAGTCGAACACATACTAGAAACTCTTTTAAAAAAAACACATACTGGAATATGTTGATTGGCAGCGGATATACTACATACGGAAGCAATCATCTTGTCCGAGTTGCCAAGATAGAAGCTAGTAGCCGGCCGGATCTGCGGAAGTCACCCTTGGTCCTGAAATCAGCGGCTCCCCTCCTGGTGTTCCCGGCCAGGAACACGTCGAGGCCTCTGAATGGTCAGCGCCTCCCTGAAGACGCCGTCGCGGTGAAGAGCAGGTCGCCGGCGTCGTGGCTGTCGCCTCTGAACACCTGCCATGAAAGCCCGCCGAACTGATCGATCGACGGAAGCCGCGATGAATTAATCACAAGGACACGAGATTTGTTCATCAGGGTGATGTTGAGTTCTTGACTGATCATCGGATATACACGTGTTTTGCCTTTGCCTTCAGGGAGACGACGGGCACGCCGGCGGCGTCGACCAGGACGTAGTGGCGGCGGAAGCTGAAGAAGGGGACTTCTTCCATCCGCAGCACGGCCGCGCCGCTGGCGTCGTCGACGGTGCAGCGGCCGTTGTACTTCATGGCCAGCGTCAGCGGCAGCACGTGCGGCGGGCAGAACTGCGGGCCCACCACCAGCAGCGGCGCCGAAGGAGCTGCCATTAGGGTTGGCCGGCCGGACGTCGTTGATGTGTGTTTGCTGGCGTCCGAGTCTCAAATCAGCGGAGAGAGCTTGGAGAAGAAGTTGAAAAGGCTGTGGATAGATTTCGTGTGTGTGAATTTAGATTACGTTCATATCTGGTATACATCGGGGAGAATGATTAGGGATTAAAATAGTTTATTTTCCTCACTTTTGATCGTCATTTAGTCCCGTCCCAAATTACTACTCGTTTTTTATTTTTAGATACATAACTTTTGTTATTTGTATAGACATAATATATATTTAAGTGTATATAAAAAACTATGTATCCAGAAAAATTAAAATAAATTGTAATTTGGGATGGAAGGAGTAGATTCATTTTCAGGTGGAGGTGCCGTTCTTTACTAGCAATAATGGAACCTGCATATATTTCTTTCATCAAAGGTTTGGATTAATTGATATAAGACCCGTGTACATTGTGGCATGTATATATACTTGTGTAGTTGTGTTCATTTTAATTTATAGTCTTTCTTTTTTTCATCTTGTTATAGGTGGGATTGAGTTTGCTCGTGAAATCTTTACATGGATGAAGGACACAATCTCACTTAGAACTGTGCTTAATTTACTCTATTGCAAGCTTCTAGCCATGGTTTTTGACGACTTTTGCAAACATTACAACTTTTAGGATGTTTTGGGCTGGATACGTACCCTATCTTTTGTTTCATATGTTGTTCTTGGTTGTAAGAGCATAAAGATAGTTGAGTGCACAAACAATGTTTTTGCTTACACTCGCGACAAAATTCAGTTAAGATCTAAGATATGGATGGCAACCTGGCGAACATGTTTTTTTTCACCTGGACAAGCCTTGGTATCAGATCTTTTTTGCAGCAATCTTTTTTTAATTTATATCATCTGTTCCTAAATCAATGATGATACCATTTAAGACATGGCGTGAAACTTCAGAAAATTATACTCACTAAGATTTGGATACTTTGCCTAATGTCACTATTTGAGACATGGCGTGAAACTTCAGAAAATTTGGATACCATTATACAAATGTAATAAAAAGCCATAGTATTATTTGAACATTAATACTGGTTGCAATTAATCGCTCTCACACTATGTCCATTGTAAGACAATACTCCAGAAGGGAAATATTAATTCCAACTCCAGAAGTGCATTCTATATTTTCTCTACAAAGACTATATATTGGAAAAGAGGCCAAACAATTTGGAAAAGAGGCCAAACAATTTGGCAAAGAGGCCATTTCTGGTAGTAGTAGACGGGTTTGCCGAGTGTATTCTCCAAACACTCGGCAAAGGGGCCAAACAATTTGGCGGAATTGCTTGTTTGCCGAGTGCCATAGGGTAGGCACTCGGCAAACAAAGGCCATTTTGCCGAGTGTTTTCAAAAAAACACTCGGCAAAGGGGGCATAAAAAAATGGCGGGCCGGGCATCTTTGCCGAGTGTTTTATTAAATACACTCGGCAAAGATGGAAACTTCGCCGAGTGTATCTAGGAAAACACTTGGCAAAGATGAAAAGTTCGCCGAGTGTATCTAGGGAAACACTCGGCAAAGATGAAAAGTTCGCCGAGTGTATTTAGGGAAAACACTCGGCAAACCTGTAAACGTCGCCGAGTGTATTTAGGGAAACACTCGGCAAAGATGTAGACTTCGCCGAGTGTCGGCCGTCGGACACTCGGCAAAGCTTCCGTCGCCGTGACAGCCCGTTAACGTCTTTGTACCGAGTGTCATATTTTGCCGAGTGTATTGCGGCACTCGGCAAAGGCTTTGCCGAGTGCCCGATGGTCGACACTCGGCAAACACGCTGTTTGCTGAGAAAAACTTTGCCGAGTAAGGTTCGCCGAGTGTTACACTCGGCAAACCCTTTGCCGAGTGTATTTGGCCCTTCGCCGAGTGCCTGGGGCACTCGGCAAAGTTACTGTTTCCGGTAGTGCTTGAGTTCTTGACTGACCATCGGATATACACGTGTCTTGCCTTTGCCTTCAGGGAGATGACGGGCACGCCGGCGGCATCGACCAGGACGTAGTGGCGGCGGAAGCTGAAGAAGGAGACTTCTTCCATCCGCAGCACGGCCGCGCCGTTGGCGTTGTCGTCGGTGCAACGGCCGTTGTACTTCATGGCCAGCGTCAGCAGCAGCACGTGCGGCGCGCAGAACTGCAAGCCCACCACCAGCAGCGGCGCTGAAGGAGCTGCCATTAGGGTTGGCCGGCCGGACGTCGCTGATGTGTGTTTGCTGGCGTCCGAGTCTCAAATCAGCGGACAGAGCTTGGAGAAGAAGTTGAAAGGCCGTGGATAGATTTCGTGTGTGTGAATTTAGATTCGGGGAGAATGATTAGGGGATTAAAATAGTTTATTTTCCCCACTTTTGATCATCATTTAGTCCTGTCCCAAATTACTACTCGTTTTTTTATTTTTTTAGATACATAACTTTTGTTATTTATATAGACATAATATATATTTAGGTGTATATAAAAAACTATGTACCTAGAAAAATTAAAAATAAATAGTAATTTGGGACGGAAGGAGTAGATTCATTTTCAGGTGGAGGTGCCGTTCTTTACTAGCAATAATGGAACCTGCATATATTTCTTTCATCAAAGGTTTGGATTAATTGATATAAGACCCGTGTACATTGTGGCATGTATATATACTTGTGTAGTTGTGTTCATTTTAATTTATAGTCTTTCTTTTTTTCATCTTGTTATAGGTGGGATTGAGTTTGCTCGTGAAATCTTTACATGGATGAAGGACACAATCTCACTTAGAACTGTGCTTAATTTACTCTATTGCAAGCTTCTAGCCATGGTTTTTGACGACTTTGCAAACATTACAACTTTTAGGGTGTTTTGGGCTGGATACGTACCCTATCTTTTGTTTCATATGTTGTTCTTGGTTGTAAGAGCATAAAGATAGTTGAGTGCACAAACAATGTTTTTGCTTACACTCGCGACAAAATTCAGTTAAGATCTAAGATATGAATGGCAACCTGCCGAACATGTTTTTTTTCACCTGGACAAGCCTTGGTATCAGATCTTTTTTGCAGCAATCTTTTTTTAATTTATATCATCTGTTCCTAAATCAATGATGATACCATTTAAGACATGGCGTGAAACTTCAGAAAATTATACTCACTAAGATTTGGATACTTTGCCTAATGTCACTATTTGAGACATGGCGTGAAACTTCAGAAAATTTGGATACCATTATACAAATGTAATAAAAAGCCATAGTATTATTTGAACATTAATACTGGTTGCAATTAATCGCTCTCACACTATGTCCATTGTAAGACAATACTCCAGAAGGGAAATATTAATTCCAACTCCAGAGGTGCATTCTATATTTTCTCTACAAAGACTCTATATATATTGGCTTAATGGTTTGATCAATTTGGAAAAGAGGCCAAACAATTTGGCAAAGAGGCCATTTCTGGTAGTAGTAGACGGGTTTGCCGAGTGTATTCTCCAAACACTATCCAGAAGATGTAGAACACTTGCCGTTGCGATCATAGTGTGGCAGTCACCAAGATAGAAGTCGGCAAACAAAGGCCATTTTGCCGAGTGTTTTCAAAAAAACACTCGGCAAAGGGGGCATAAAAAAATGGCGGGCCGGGCATCTTTGCCGAGTGTTTTATTAAATACACTCGGCAAAGATGGAAACTTCGCCGAGTGTATCTAGGAAAACACTTGGCAAAGATGAAAAGTTCGCCGAGTGTATCTAGGGAAACACTCGGCAAAGATGAAAAGTTCGCCGAGTGTATTTAGGGAAAACACTCGGCAAACCTGTAAACGTCGCCGAGTGTATTTAGGGAAACACTCGGCAAAGATGTAGACTTCGCCGAGTGTCGGCCGTCGGACACTCGGCAAAGCTTCCGTCGCCGTGACAGCCCGTTAACGTCTTTGTACCGAGTGTCATATTTTGCCGAGTGTATTGCGGCACTCGGCAAAGGCTTTGCCGAGTGCCCGATGGTCGACACTCGGCAAACACGCTGTTTGCTGAGAAAAACTTTGCCGAGTAAGGTTCGCCGAGTGTTACACTCGGCAAACCCTTTGCCGAGTGTATTTGGCCCTTCGCCGAGTGCCTGGGGCACTCGGCAAAGTTACTGTTTCCGGTAGTGCTTGAGTTCTTGACTGACCATCGGATATACACGTGTCTTGCCTTTGCCTTCAGGGAGATGACGGGCACGCCGGCGGCATCGACCAGGACGTAGTGGCGGCGGAAGCTGAAGAAGGAGACTTCTTCCATCCGCAGCACGGCCGCGCCGTTGGCGTTGTCGTCGGTGCAGCGGCCGTTGTACTTCATGGCCAGCGTCAGCAGCAGCACGTGCGGCGCGCAGAACTGCAAGCCCACCACCAGCAGCGGCGCTGAAGGAGCTGCCATTAGGGTTGGCCGGCCGGACGTCGCTGATGTGTGTTTGCTGGCGTCCGAGTCTCAAATCAGCGGACAGAGCTTGGAGAAGAAGTTGAAAGGCCGTGGATAGATTTCGTGTGTGTGAATTTAGATTCGGGGAGAATGATTAGGGGATTAAAATAGTTTATTTTCCCCACTTTTGATCATCATTTAGTCCTGTCCCAAATTACTACTCGTTTTTTTATTTTTTTAGATACATAACTTTTGTTATTTATATAGACATAATATATATTTAGGTGTATATAAAAAACTATGTACCTAGAAAAATTAAAAATAAATAGTAATTTGGGACGGAAGGAGTAGATTCATTTTCAGGTGGAGGTGCCGTTCTTTACTAGCAATAATGGAACCTGCATATATTTCTTTCATCAAAGGTTTGGATTAATTGATATAAGACCCGTGTACATTGTGGCATGTATATATACTTGTGTAGTTGTGTTCATTTTAATTTATAGTCTTTCTTTTTTTCATCTTGTTATAGGTGGGATTGAGTTTGCTCGTGAAATCTTTACATGGATGAAGGACACAATCTCACTTAGAACTGTGCTTAATTTACTCTATTGCAAGCTTCTAGCCATGGTTTTTGACGACTTTGCAAACATTACAACTTTTAGGGTGTTTTGGGCTGGATACGTACCCTATCTTTTGTTTCATATGTTGTTCTTGGTTGTAAGAGCATAAAGATAGTTGAGTGCACAAACAATGTTTTTGCTTACACTCGCGACAAAATTCAGTTAAGATCTAAGATATGAATGGCAACCTGCCGAACATGTTTTTTTTCACCTGGACAAGCCTAGCTTGGTATCAGATCTTTTTTGCAGCAATCTTTTTTTAATTTATACTTCATCTGTTCCTAATCAATGATGATACTATTTAAGACATGGCGTGAAACTTCAGAAAATTATACTCACTAAGATTTGGATACTTCGCCTAATGTCACTCACTATTTGAGACATGGCGTGAAACTTCAGAAAATTTGGATACCATTATACAAATGTAATAAAAAGCCATAGTATTATTTGAACATTAATACTGGTTGCAATTAATCGCTCTCACACTATGTCCATTGTAAGACAATACTCCAGAAGGGAAATATTAATTCCAACTCCAGAGGTGCATTCTATATTTTCTCTACAAAGACTCTATATATATTGGCTTAATGGTTTGATCTTAGTTTATTAGCATCGACATATAAAACGGTGCGCCATATATATCGGTGAAATTAAATTTGTGTCAAATGGGAGAAGTGAGGACCAATATCCAGAAGATGTAGAACACTTGCCGTTGCGATCATAGTGTGGCAGTCACCAAGATAGAAGTAGCAGGATCCACCGAAGTCACCCTTGATCTTGAAGTCGGCGACGTTCTGCGCCGTGTTCCCGGCCAGGAAGACGTCGAGGCCTGAGTTTGGTGTGGCCATTGGCGATTCCCTGGCGGTGAACAGCAGGTCACCGCCATTTGCGGTCCCCTCTGAACACTTGCCACATGCCAGGAGCCTGACACGGAAGACACGCCGAGATCATATCGATCATCTAGGAAGCGAAATTCAAAGGGAGTTCATGTTCATCAGGTGCAAAGCTTGAGAGTTGAGACTCTACACCTTTCTTTGCAGGGAGAGGATGGGCCGGCGGGCGGCGTCGAGGGCAGGAGCGGAAGAGCGGGACGTCGATCCGCAGCAGGACAGCGCCGGCGGGGTCGGTGACGGTGCAGCCGCCGGTGAGCTTCGTCGTCAGTCTCAGCGGCAGCACCTGCGGCGAGCAGAACTGCGAGCCCACGACCGGCGCTGGGGTCACTGCCATTGGGATCCGCCGGACGTACGTACTAGGTAGCTATAGCCTATCTTGTTCGCTAGGTGGGTCCGGGTGCGTCTTGGCGACTTGGCGTCTCGATCAAGATGTTGTTCTTGGGTGACACGAAGGGAACTTGAAGAAGTTGCGAAATTTGTATATAAGATTTTGGAGGATGCAATACGTTTACGACATTCTGGGGGGTGTCCTTTTCACTTTGATATTGGTGCTTGTCGATTGGCCACGACAATTTCAATTTCAAGGTTCCGGTCATATGTATAGTACATCATTGTAGGCAACCATATGTGGCTGTCGGATGGAAGAAGGGTAGAGAATCTGCATTAATTTCAACTACTCGTTCCAAATCTTGGTAATTTTAATTAGTTTTGTCCCAAATCAAACCTATCTAAATTTGACAAGTTTGTAGAAAATTAAAAGTACCAACATCTACAACAACAAATTAGTTTCATTATCAAATTCCCCCACGAATTATGTACTTGTAGTGTATTTATTTGGTATTATGAAAATTGAGCAATTAACAAAGTTTGAGAGGTTTGACGTAACCAACCATTTGGAATAAAGAGAGTACATGTTAGCCTACTGAAGTAATATTTATCTTTATCAAAAAGAAATACTCCCTCCACAAAAAATATTATCACATTTAGGTTTGCCTAAAGTCAAATATTTTTAACTTTTTATTTACGTTTAGCAAGTATATTCTATTATTATGAGACAGAGTATTTGTATAGATGGTCATTATCAGTCATAGAATACGCAGTGTTTGTCAGAAACATTGTTCTTACTCAAGTCATCTGCCCTGACCAAATAGTTTGTATAGAATGATCAAACGAAAAGCAAATACAAAATTGTCGACGGTCCTGCCAGCTAGCAAAACTTTGCATGCTACTCTCGATTGGATTACACTATTTGTATTAGCAGCAGCAGCATATATGTAGGATGGCATGTCACATGACAGTACAAGCCTAGTTCGATCAACGGCTTGGATCTCTGTGGACCTGTTGTTATCGTCGTCTGTCTGTTTCAGCCGTGTGAATAATGTCGCTTAGCATCACAACAAGAGCCGCGATGAACACGTAGTCGACGTTCGGGAACACGGTGACGCTGAACTTCTCCTTTCCGAGCAGTACGCCTGCTGCAGAGAACTGACGGCGCACCTGCACGCAGCACCAGATGATAAACGTACTCATCGACAAAACCAAAAAAAAAACGTCAAACCATTATCATCATAAACGAGACAAATTAAAAGATTCTTGTTCTCGCCGTACCTGGGCGATTTTGGTGCTGGATTTGCCAAGATAAACGTCGCATGATCTATCGAGGTAGCTGCACTTCATCGTGAAACCGCAGGCGGCGCCCTGCCACGCCGTGTTCGGCGCCAGGAACACACCCATCTGCGTCCTCACCTGGAAGATCGGCGATCTCCTGGCCGTGAAGAGCAGGTCCCTCGCGTCCCGGCTGTCCCCTCTGAAGGCTTCCCACCTAAATGCCTGACAAATGCAATGTGCCAATGTCCGTCGTACGATTAAGTACCTGAATTAGCTGCAGGACGACCCGAGAGACTAAATTTGAGTGATGCGAGACAAGCGTGCCGTGCCTTCTTCTGGATGGAGAGGATGGGCCGGCCGGCGACGCCGGCGAGGACGAAGCGGTGGAGGAACCCGAAGAGAGGGGCGTCCACTCGCAGCACGGCGGCGCCGCTGGCGTCGGTGACGGCGCCGCCGAGCGTGAGGCTCATGGTCAGGGTCAGCGGCAGGGTGCGCGGCACGCAGAACCGTGTGTCCACCACCGCCAGCGGCGATGCCATTGGGATTGTTAGCCGAGATCGTCCGTCCGGCGATGCTCTCGGTTGATCCGGCTGGTGCTGGGAGAGGGTTTCTTCCTGGGAGATACGTAGGAAAAAAAAAATCTGCGCCAAGTTGTCGGACTCCTTCCTAATTACTCATCCTTGCCTTAAAATATTTATAATTAAATATTAATACCAAAATAATTCTTTTACGAAGATTGCTAGCCATTGCATGCAGGCCCAGCTGGTTGATGGTGTTAGAATGTAATTGGACTCGTGGGCCTGTCCACCGTGACTCCCCACCTAGCCTATATATGTACACTGACTATGCCTGAGTAATACATCGAGTATTCTACTCTTTCATGGTATCATGCGAGGCTACGATCCGTATCCTCCGTTTCCGCACAGCTAATCCTAGCCGCCGGTCCTTACGACCGGTTGGTTCAGCCGCCGCTAATCCTCACGATTGGCTGCTCCAGGCCGCCGCAGGGCACGTTGCTCGCCGGCCTCCCTTCCTTGCACGTGTGTCCTCTCGCCGTGCCGCCGTCGCAGGGCTTTAAAGTGTCAACTGAAAAGTTTCATATTCTGATTCAAAACTCTATCTAACAGATGTCATATTCAAGCAAGCAAACATGCGCTGTAGCAAGCAATTACTGAATATTGACCAACCAAAAAGAAAATATGCATTCACATACATCAGCATAAGTACATGAGTTTGACTAATCTCTGTAAAATTTTTCTCTGCATGCAATCATGAACTAAATTACACTAGTAAGAGCAACTCCAGCAGACCCTCTAAATAGAGCCCCTACTTCGGAGGCTAAGTAAAAAAAAATGAAGTCCAGCAGGATCCCTACTAGAGCCCCCATTTTGGGGAGGCCTCTAAATTCCCTCCCACACCCCCCAGACCTGGAGGGTCCCTCCGAAGATCCCCATCCACGGTTATTTTGGCGCGGAATAGAAAACTCCACGCACCTCCATCCCGCACACGGCAGTCCGCTCACCTCCCTCCATCTCGCTCATCCCGCGCGTAGACCTGCGCTGCCTCCTTCCCTCTTCATCTCTTTTCCCCACCAGGATCTCGCTAGGTCATGAGGAGGATAAGATTCAGGCTAGCCTGAGCTCTTGCTGAAGCGTGGGGCTACGGCGTGCGTGGATGTGCTCCACTCCAGCTGGCACCTCCGTCCCTCCTCAGTGGCACCTCCAAGCAATGTTCACTACCATGCCACCAAAGAAGGCATTTCAGTTTATTCACCGTTGGCTCAAGGTGTGGAATTGTCCCAAGTTTCAAGCAATAGATAAATTGCACAAGAGATCAAGGCCCAGCAAGTCTTCCACACTATCTGAGAAAGGTCCTGAAGAAGAAGAGGGGGATGAGAAAGGTAAGAGTCAGACTCCTGATTCAGCACGGGCAAGCCAAACTAAGAGGCCAATTGGAAGGAAGAAAGCAAAGCAAAGGTTGAATACCGGAGGAGATGCAGGTCCATATAAAGAAGCTATTGAGGAGTTGATCTTGGATAAGAAAGAACAGAAGAAACTGAGGGGGGAGGAGAAAAAACTGAAGGAGGAGAGGTGGAAGGATACGAGGATGATTCATCAGCAAAAGATATCCTTGGAAAAGGAAAAGTTCATGTGGGAGCAAGAACAGAGGATCATGTTCTGTGATGTGAGCACCTTGATCTGGATCAGAAGACCTATGTGTTGGCAATGAGGGCACAAATTGCAGCACAAAAGATGGCTGCCTTCAATAGTGGATTTGGCAACAGGTTTGATGGTGTGTTTGACTCTTTTAAAGGTGGTGATGTCAATGGAGCATCACAATAGGTATGTATTATGGTAGCATGCTTCATTATCGATCATTTTATCCTTGTGTTGTTCATTCCATTTGGACTATTTAATTTTGTTTGATGTGATGGCGTTGTTGTATATCCACAGGTATATGGAATTGATGCATTGAGCATTCTAGTATTGCAGTCCCTTGTACTGAATTTTGGTACATGGTAGCATGTTTCATTTCTGATTGCATATTTTTTACAATGCAGGTTGCGGTTCTTGAAAGGGTCCAGTGTCTTCACTCTCCAAGTCTATTTGCACGTTTGTTACAATTAGAACATTTTTAGTCTTGGTTAAAATATTTGTATTTTGTGGCTTCACCTGGATGCATGTAACTTCAACTCACGTGCTTGTTCAAACTGTGTGATGGTTTTGCATTTTAAAGTTAGTGAGCTGTGAATATGGTCATTTTCATTAAAAATTTTGAATTTGAATATGGATCGTGTGTTTCAAATCACAAATTTAGAAATAGTCCACTACGCATTATTAATATTTTAGTTTGAATTAATGTTGTGTGAAATGAAGAATATACATAGAGGATGTGTGCGAAAATAAAAGAAGAAATAAATAGGAGTTCAAATTTAGAGACCCTCACTGGAGTTAGTTGTAGAAAATAGGTCCCTAGAAGCCCCTACTTAAGATGTAGGGGTCTCCGTTTAGAGCTATTGCTAGAGTTGCTCTAAAAATAGAAACAAAAAGATTATATATATCATATATGACATCCACGGCTCGATGCGTGAAAGCTTGGATCCCTGTGGTCATCAATCATTTTTATCCGTGTGAAGCTCCTGTAGAATCACAACAAGAGCCGAAATGAAGACGTAGTCGACATTTGGAAATACGGTGAGACCATAGTGGTCTGTTCCCAACAACGTGCTCATGGCGCTATGCTGACGGTGCATCTGCATAACCCGATTGTACACTTGTTAACAAACTTTCTATAAATCCTCAAAGCATGATCAGAAGCACAACCAATTTTTGTACTCACTTGAGCTATCAAGGTGTTGGTGTTACCAAGATAGAAAGAACACGCTCTCTCTTTGAAGCTACCCTTCATCTTGAAATCGCAGACCTCATGTGAAGTGTTGGAAGCCAAGTAGATGTACATCTCTGTTTCAAACGGTTGGATGATTGAAGATTTCTTGGCAGTGAAGAGCAAATCACTTGATTTCGTGCTGTCCCCTCTATACGCTTCCCATGTGTAGTGCATACTAATTACCTGGCAATGCACATTGATTAGTGATGCTAGATAATTGGTATTACCTGTCATATCAAAAACTTTATCCTTGGCAATTAATATGAACAGTTGAAATACAGTGTTGGGATTAGGGCAATTAATATGAACAGTTGAAATACAGTGTTGGGATTAGGAATAGTGACAAATGAATTCATAAATGGAAATCCTTTTAACCTTCATACTCATGTTTTTTTTTTACGAAAACAGGAGGGGCCGCTACTGACCACTACAGAGAAGGAAAATAAATTGTACAATGATCTGCAAGACCCAAGCTAAAATATAATAAGAACTATCCGAAATGATCAAGCCAGGACCTCAGCCGCGTTTTTTCACTCTCCTACCCCTTAAATAGAAGAAGCTCATTTCCTCTCTAAAGGATTGTTTCAACCTCCCTTCTGCTAAAGCTTAAACCGTACTCTCTCTATCCCAAAATATAAGGCATAATCAAACTTGACATATATGATCTACACAATACTAACATTTGATTCTTAATATCTCCCATACCATAATGTTTGTAGCAACAAAATTGTAGCCATATGAAAGTAGTTTTAAATACAAGTCCAATGATATTTTTTGTAAGACAAACTGTAGGCCAAGAATCTCAGTTTAAATCTTGAACTGCGCGCGCTTATATTATGGGATGTCGGGAGTATATTGCACATTGATGCATTAAACCATTTAGGCTATGAGATAATTACATTTAAAACGATATAATCGGATGAGTGAAATACACTATGGGTTCCTAAACTATTTCCACATTCTCATATGAGTTCGTAAACTCTCAATGGTCATCTAGATCCTTCAACGTACTTTTCATGTGGTTCATTCCAACTCATCTAGGTCCTTCAAAATTTGTACTAAACAATACTATTCTGAAAAACATTATACCTTTAATTTATGTATTGCTCAATCTATCGGAAAGGGTCCTAATATTGTTCTTTTTTTTCTTGAATCCTGCCCATTTCTTTTCTATATCCAGGGAGCCATCTTAATTTGTCAGTTTATCTACTCTGATCCCATCTTTATCAGTTTATTATCTACTCCGATCCCATCAAGTGAATCTACAAAGGTATTGGAAGAGCAGAGAAATGCACGGATGGCTCCATTTTCCATCCAACAAGTAATTGCATGGTTTACCTTCTCCCGCATGCAGAGGAGGGGATTTCCGTTGGCGTCGAGGAGGAGGCGGCGGTTGTGGATGCTGATGAAGGCGCCCTCGACCCTGATCACGACGGCGCCGTTGGTGTCGGTGATGGTGAAGTCGCCCTGTCGCAGGCCATACTTCTCCTTCACGCTCAGCTGCACCACGTAGGGCGCGCAGAAATGCGGGGCCACCACCGGCACCGGCTCGACGATGCCTCCGCTGGGCTCCGGCGGCGGTGGCGCTGGGAGGGGCGGCGCCGCCATCAAGGTCTCGCCGTCGCAGCTAGCAGCGCAAGGGGCTGGTCGTCGGTTTGGATACGGGGCTCGTACGACGTTCTTGCCGGACGTGCACAGTCGTTGGGCCGGGGCTCTATGTTTTGCCAAAGGAAGCCAATCGAGGGACCTCCTGTATCATAGGGGGATTGGTGCCAAACCCAAAAGAATGGACGGTGCATGTTCTTTGTGACCCAACCGCCAAGTGAGCTGATCCACAAGTTTAATTCTCTCCTTTTTTGTGATGCGTAAATTCATTTTTAACGTGGTGTGAAGCCTGAAACTTCGAACTTTTTGACTCAAGCAACAAGACTTATTACGGTAATTAACCTCAGTACTCACTGTCTAAAGTCTCGGATGAATTGGACCTGGGACTAGAGAGGCAGTAGTCCCGGATCTAAATTCCTTTCCAACCTTCTTGATGTGCACATTCGATGCACGTTTAGTTATAGAGAATAGTCTTCAATCGAAAGAGCAAACTAAAAACGACATGACTCGTTTTGGTTAAGAACATTCAACTATTATTCCAAAACTTAAAGCAAACAAACATGCACTGCAAAGATCAATCAAACAGAGTAGCGCTCCTCAATCGAAAGCAAATATACAATAATGTACATCAGCATAAATCAACGAAGTCCAGTATGCTGCTAGCATAATTTGACATGTAAAAATTATGACCCGCGTCGAACTCGATGGAAGTTGTTGTTCATCATCAGTAGTTTCGGTCCCTGCTGTGAACTTCATCCAGAACCACAACAAGAACCGCGACGAACACATGGTCGACGTCAGGGAACACGGTAACATTGAACGTGTCCTTTCCCAGCAGGACATTGGAGGCAGTGTACTTACGGCTTATCTGCAGCACAAAAAAGTCGAATATAAGATATGTTATCTAAACATTTTCAAGCACAAAATTGAAAGCATGATAAGAAGAAGTAGCTAGAACACTCACTTGAGCAATCATGGTGTTGGAGTCGCCGAGGTAGAAGGCGCAATCCCTGTCGAAGTAGCTGCCCTTCAGCTTGAAGTCGCAAGCCTGCTGGGCGGTGTTGTTCCCGGCCAAGAAGACTTCCAGCTCTGTCCTCAGCTGCAGGAGCGTGGATCTCTTCACGGTGAAGAGCAAGTCGCTCGCGTTCGAGCTGTCCCCTCTGAACACCTCCCATCTGTTGTGCATGCTGAGTACCTGGTAGTGCGATGTAGTCAGGTCAGGTGACTTGGAATTTTCAATTTAAACTTTTTTGTTCGGGTTTATTGGATCTTTGCTACTTTGTGCATCGGAGCAAGAAGGATCGATCCATCCGAATCTGATCATGTCCAAAAAAGAAGCAACAAAGAAGAGAAATGGATGGGCAGGTAGGATGGCCCATCTCGGCGTGTTTACCTTCTCGTGCATGGAGAGGATGGGTTGTCCGGCGGCGTCGACGAGCACGCGGCGGTTGCGGACACTCCAGACGCTGCCCTTGAACTGCAGCACGACGGCGCCGCTGGGGTCGGTGACGGCGAAGTCGCCGCCGGTGAGGCTCTTGGCCTTCTTGGTCACCGTCAGCGGCACCACCTCCTTCGCGCAGAACTGGGGTGACACCACCACCACCGGCGCCGGCACCGGCGGCGCAGCCGCCAAAAGGGGTTCGTTGCCGGAGGGCGACGCCATCGGTCGTCGATCGGGATCGCCGCCGCTAGCTCGCTTCGACGCCGGTGCTTAGAGTTTGTCTTGATCGACGGACTTGATCGGGGGCGGCAAGGATTATTCTTGCTGTCGTCCTTGTAGGCTTGTTGCTCTCGTTTGCTGTTGCCGTTGCCCCTTGCTCTCGTTTGCTGTTTGCTCTCGTTTGCTGTTGTCGTCGGCGACGGTGAAGTCGCTTGATTGCCTCTTCTTTGTCAAGGCCGCATGTGGCGCAGTGTGGGCCCACCACGCTCCGCCGCGTGCATGCCGCCATTGTGGACGGTCGTCGCTGTCTGCCCTTGCCGCGCTATCTCCGAGCTCGATCAATTTCCGAGCACGCAGCTATAGCCATTGCAGAAAAGAGGAACAGACGCATTACTCGACCTGGATTTTCTACCACTCCAACCAACCCTTCTTCCTCTCCTATACTGGTGCTACATAGCCTTTGATTTCATATGATACTTCGGTATGAGCAACACGGAGGTGTGATCAAGGTATGCTCTTAAGCCTGCCATCTGTCTCTGCTGGTTCTGTCTGCTGCTACCGAAAAAGGAGATTGTTCTATGGCCTACTTCTACTTTGCTACTGCGGGGGAGTGGAGGTAGGAAACGAAGTCCTTGCGAGGATCCGGAGGCCCACCTACTGCCTGGGCTGCTAAGCATGTGTTTGATTTCGGGATCAAGTGGATTGGGTCCGCTCCAACCTATTTTTTAAGTTGGGTTCAACCCATCTCGTGTTTGGTTGATGAGGATGAATTCAACCCAATTTCTTGTTTGATTGTAATGTTGTAATGGTTAGGTGGGATAAGATGAATGTCATCTTAACACCATTAGCTACAGTAGATTGTGGAGTCTGCATGTCAGCAGTAGGGCCTACTTATCATTCTCTTGTATTATATTTTTTCTTCTACCTTATCTTCTTCCTCATCCTCTAGACCTCCACCCGCCTCTGCGCCATCCGCCTCAACTTCCTGCTAGCCTTGCCTTGACTCCCCGCTGACTGTCGCCACCGCCCCCGCTGGCTCCGCTGCGGCGTCCCCTCCAGCCGTTACCACCGCTCCCCATCGGCCCTACCTCATCTTCCCCGCCGGCCCCGCCACAGCTTCCGCGCCGGTCGTCTCCACCGCCTCCCGCCGCCTCCGCCGCGGCTTCCCCACTGACCGTCGCCAATGCTCCCCGCCAGCCCGCCTCCATGCCACACCCATGCGGCTTTGCTCCGTGGCCGACGCGGCCCCACGAGGCCTTCTCCGCCGCCCCGTCCAGCACCGCTCGATGCGGAGCTACCTCGCGCCGCCCTCCCTCGCACGCAGAGACAACGGAGGAAGACGCCGTTCATCTAGGTCAGATCAATTTCTTCGTTTTGAGCAGACCGAACGAACCCGGATATGAGAGAATATTCCCTTACTGGGATGAAGCCAACCCACTACCCTTTCAACCAAACACCCGCTCAATTGGATCCGACCCATTCCAACCACTTCAACCATCAAACCAAACACATACCCTTGTTGCTTGGGCCCAATTCTATCCCTTACTATGTCAAATTATTTTTGTTATTCATTTTTTAGTAAATTCCACCTACCAAAACATTAAGGGCCCCTTTGGCACGGCTCATCGAGCGGCTTCTAGGATGGCTTTTGATGAAGCCGTGCCAAACGGGAGAAGGCAAAACGGCTCACCCGCGAAAGCCAGTAGAAGCCCCGCAAAATAGACCGTAGCATTGAAACTACTTGATGGATGCTTGGAATTTGTCGATGACGTCACGTCGTCATTTGGATCGATCCCTGTGAACCTTATCCAGAATCACAGCAAGAGCCGCAATGAATACGTGGTCAACGTTAGGGAACACTGTAACACAGTACGTGTCCTTTCCGAGCAGTACATTTGACACAGTAAACTTACGTTTCATCTGCAGCACCAAATGGCAGGCATGTTCACTAAAATATGTTTAAACTTTGAAATAAAACTAGAAATTTGACACAATATTACCCACCTGAGCAACCATGGCGTTGGAGTTGCCAAGATAGAAGGCACAAGATCTCTCGAAGTAGCTCCCCTTGATCTTGAAATCACATACCTGCTCTGAGGTGTTCCGAGCCAAAAAGACACCCAGACTTGTCTTCAGTTGGAAAATTGATGTTTTCTTCACAGTGAAGAGCAAATCACGTGAACTCGTGCTGTCCCCTCGGAACACTTTCCATTTGTCGTGCATGCTAAATACCTGCGGATAATGCGCTCTTTGTGAGGTCACGCAGAATCGGTATACTAAACACACTGAAGTATATTTACATACTCATTCCGTTCAAAAATAAGTGTATTCCTAGCTTTGTCCTAATTTAGTTAAACCATCTAAAATTTAGAATGAAACAATAGTTAGCTTGTTTTAAATTCAGTTCTGCACTCTTGTATGTGCTATAAGATAGATCATTGGATAAGTAATCTTTTTACTATCTCTTTTGTAAGGTGGACAAGTTTAGAGCTAATACACTAGCTCCACTATTGAAGAAGATCTTAGAACCAGTTTGTTTGAGCGGCAGCTTTTGAGCTTTTCGAAAAAGCTGATATTAGTTTTTTTTCCTGAAAAGCTGGCCAACGCTATCTTTTAGAATATGCATTTAGCTTTTTGAGCTCAGAAAGCTACGAAAAGTTCATAAAACTGAGCTTTCTAGCTTTTTTAAGTTTCTAACTTTTCGGAAACTGCATGAAAAATTCGCTGTTTGGTTAAGCTTATGACTTTTCACGCTGAGAAACTGTTAGGAAGCTCAATCAAACGTACCCTTAGAGCACCTTAGTATTGTCGTCACTAGCCCGTTGCTGTACCGTACACACCCACACCAGCCGCCAAGTCAGGAAT
This sequence comes from Setaria italica, assembly GCF_000263155.2. NCBI lineage: Eukaryota > Viridiplantae > Streptophyta > Magnoliopsida > Poales > Poaceae > Setaria > Setaria italica. Next base: position 8,149,607 of record NC_028451.1, on the reverse strand, counting down.
AATTGAACATATAAATTTACGTGGGAACACACAATTTGAAACATGGGTTTGTTAAAAGTAAATCCGTTTGATTGGTCAAGCAACAGAACACGTGAGCTTTTTATACCGCAGGCCACACGAAATTTCTACACACCGCGTGCGCGCGCCTGCCTCTGTTCATAAATTGAGATCGTCCAGACCCCAACAACAACGGCCTGCGAAACCGAAGCTGCTACGGCTAGGACAGCGAGAACGCGTGCCGCTGATCGAACTCAAAGCCACCGAGCAAGCGACGAGGTCTCCTGCACCGGCGCCAAGGCGATCCAGCTCCCCACAAATAATGGCGGCGCCCTACAACGACCGAGCTCCGGCCCAGGCGCCGACCCCGGTGGCGGTGGTGTCCCCGCCGCAGTTCTGCGCGCCGTACGCGGTGCCGCTGACGGTGGTCAAGAAGGCCATCAGCCTCTCCGGCGGGGACTTCGTCGTCACCGACGCCAACGGCGCCGAGATGCTCCGGGTAAAGGGCGCCGTCTTCAGCGTCCACGACCGCCGCGTCCTCCACGACGCCGCCGGCCAGCCCCTCGTCTCCATGCGGGAGAAGGTTGTTGGTGGTGTTTTTCTCTCTTTCATTCATGCACTCGACCAAATTCTTCCTGAGTACTCGTATATTATAGTCCCTGTTGGTTGACGCAATCGATCGTTGACTTTGATCTTCAAGTCTCTACTTGGTAATTCAGCTTAATTACTTTAATGATGGTAGTTCCAATTAGCAATGCAGAAACAATAGTCAATAGTCTGTTGTGTTGTTGACAGCTTCAAAAGATGTAAATTGTTTTGTCAACTCATCCGGTTTCCACGTTAATTTTACACACCAAATACTTCTGATGAACTTTAAAAAGAAACTGTCAGTGTTCCTTGAGTAAGTAGAGTGGGCATGCCAATGCCGCAGCATGATCTAACAACGACGGTGAATTCTATTCTGTCAGGTATTTAGCATGCACAACAGATGGGAAGTTTTCAGAGGGGACAGCACGAACGCGAGCGATCTGCTCTTAAAAAAATTGCCTTGATATTGTCAATAATGGCCTTGATATTGTCACAATGCTATCTTGTTACCAGCGTTATGGTGATTCCTTGTTGCATGAAAAATTGTGCTGCCCAGAGATCAATTTTTCAACTGTTTTAATAATGTGAATGTGATTGTAGTTTTGATTGGCTTGATCTAAAGTTCAGAAGGATCGACCGTTGTCCTAGAAACAAGAACAGAAAAAAAAAAGAACAAACATCACTCTCTTGATGTATTCTCTGTTTTTTCCCTTCTTTATTCACTCTCTTGATTTATTCTCTGTTTTATTCCTTCTTTATTCAAAGTTGCTAAATGAGATTGGATGGTCGATTTGAGGGAGAAGATAGGAGCATGAATGCAGGATCAATTGCCGAGCTTAAGCAAAAAAAGTTGTGCTTCAAATCGTGATAAAGAAATATTTCTTCATATTCCACTACTTGGTCAATTTCATGGCATGGAAGGGCGTCTGCATTTGGAAATTGATGCTTCCTGACTCCTGAGTACCTGACTGAAGTGCTAGTTGATCACAGGGTACTCTCGTACTGAGGAACGGTAGCAATAGTTTAGTTCCCTGCGCAATCTCTGTCAAAACTCACTACTTGATTAAAAGAAATTTTACGATTTGGACTTCCAGGAATCAGGATTTGGGATGCTTCCGCAATCCAACTTAAGAATTCATACTGAGCATGATATTAAGTGAGCATCACATAGCAAGGTTCAAATAAAGCTGAAGTCCAACAACTCAATATAACCATAAGGTTTTGCGAGAGAGTAAAAACAAAATAATTTCTGAACTTTGTTTGTGACAGAAACCTATTTTTAACTCTCTGTATTAGACTGTACTACAAAAAACAGGAACTTGTTGACAGATTTACAGGACATCACTCTGTTACCAACACATCCAATTTCCATGCATTTTTTTTTACGTTAAATCCCCGTACCATTGCTACAAAACCAACAAGCCCTCTGTTTAATACGCTCTAGTAGGTCGATCATATATACCAGTTTAGCATCGCCTCACCGTGGCACATTTACCAGGTATTCAGCATGCACAAAAGATGGGACGTGTTCAGAGGGGATAGCGCGAAGGCAAGCGACCTGCTCTTCACCGTGAAGAAGAGCTCAATCATCCAGCTGAAGACGGAGCTGGATGTCTTCCTGGCTTCCAACACCGCGGAGCAGGCCTGCGATTTCAAGATCAAAGGCAGCTACTTCGAGAGGTCGTGCGCCTTCTACCTCGGCAACTCCAACACCATGATTGCCCAAGTGCGTACCCAAAAAGAAAAGAAAAAGGCTCTGTTTCTAATCGTAGTTTTGGAGTTCTGCAAATATTCAGTAGATTGATGTGGTTGTCATTTGGTGCTGCAGATGAACCGTCAGTACACTGTCTCGAATGTGCTGCTCGGGAAGGACACGTTCGGTGTCACCGTGTTCCCGCATGTCGATTACGTGTTCGTCGCTGCTCTGGTGGTGATTCTGGATGAGATTCACAGGGAACGATCCGACTGAAGACCACCACCATCAACTCCAAGCTTCCATCGAGTTGGACGCAAATTTGATGTTGTAAACCGCGGTTGAGGGTTTTGCTTGTCAAATTATGCTAGCAGAATCAACTATTGAACTTTGTTGATTCATACTGTGTTATGCCGACGTTCAATAATGTGTACTACTGCTTTTTTTAGCTAAATAATGTGTACTAACTCTGTGCCCTTTGTTGTAAGGACTCCACTGACTTGTATGGGCTGCCACCCGCATTGGGCCCTTGAAATGGCCGAACTAGTCCATTTAGGAATGAATGAGGCCTCCTGAATCTGCTGGACATTCAGAAAAACCAGCCCACAGTTCACACAGCAGGGTTCGTGCATGATTTCTCATTTCTGGATTGGTTGATCGGCCGGATACGTAACAGGGTCGCTATGCGCCGACCTTCTTCGCAATTACACAGAAGATCTTCGCACTTTCCTTTCAAAGCTGTCACACTCCAAAGACGAGCACACGGAAGCTGAAGCTGAGCCTTCGAGTACAGCAAAAGCGCGTGTAAATCCTTCGAGCACCACGACCGTCAAATACTCAAATCCATCCACCGGAGACGACAAGGCGATCGAGCCAGCTTCGTCGATCCGATCCCCATGGCCATGGCAGCACCGTACAGAGATCCTTCAGCGCTGGCGCCGGCGCCGGCACCGGTGGCGGTGGTGTCCCCGCAGTTCTGCGCGCCGCGCACGGTGCCGCTGACCGTGACCAAGATGGCCATGAGCTTCTCCGGCGGCGACTTCACCGTCACCGGCGCTGACGGCGCCGTCGTGCTGCGAGTCGAGGGCGTCTGTTTCAGCGTCGGCAACCGACGCGTGCTCCACGACGCCGCCGGACGGCCCATCCTCACCATGCAGCAGAAGGTAATACAGCGGATCCGGTCGGCATCTATTTCTTTCTTTCTTTTGTGGGCTCCATGGGAGTTCAGAAGGATTGGTCGTTGCTTCTACAATACTTGCAAAAATTAAAAGGGCAAATATCCAAGCAACCGGACTGTACGTAGTTGCAGCTATTTTTATGTTCTGGCGTACAAATACAAGTTTACTCAACAAGTATATACTTTAACCCGATTGTCAATTTCATGCGTGTTCGGAACATTAATATACTTTGACTGCGTTTTTTTGGTTGTCCCTGTCACAAAACTATTTTGATTTAAGGTTTCGGGGCGTTCTAGCAACTGATTTTGTGAGATCAACCACTGATAATCATTCTCTTTTACTTATTCTTTTCAACTTTTTGGGGTGGGAGGGGGAGGAACATTCATAACTAAAAACTATGTTAACTGGTTTAGACTGAACTTCATTGCTTGAATAATGTAGGCATCACATACAAGAGTGCAGAACTGAATTTAAAACAAGCTAACTATTGTTTCATTCTAAATTTTAGATGGTTTAACTAAATTAGGACAAAGCTAGGAATACACTTATTTTTGAACGGAATGAGTATGTAAATATGCTTCAGTGTGTTTAGTATACCGATTCTGCGTGACCTCACAAAGAGCGCATTATCCGCAGGTATTTAGCATGCACGACAAATGGAAAGTGTTCCGAGGGGACAGCACGAGTTCACGTGATTTGCTCTTCACTGTGAAGAAAACATCAATTTTCCAACTGAAGACAAGTCTGGGTGTCTTTTTGGCTCGGAACACCTCAGAGCAGGTATGTGATTTCAAGATCAAGGGGAGCTACTTCGAGAGATCTTGTGCCTTCTATCTTGGCAACTCCAACGCCATGGTTGCTCAGGTGGGTAATATTGTGTCAAATTTCTAGTTTTATTTCAAAGTTTAAACATATTTTAGTGAACATGCCTGCCATTTGGTGCTGCAGATGAAACGTAAGTTTACTGTGTCAAATGTACTGCTCGGAAAGGACACGTACTGTGTTACAGTGTTCCCTAACGTTGACCACGTATTCATTGCGGCTCTTGCTGTGATTCTGGATAAGGTTCACAGGGATCGATCCAAATGACGACGTGACGTCATCGACAAATTCCAAGCATCCATCAAGTAGTTTCAATGCTACGGTCTACAGTGTTATTCGATAAAAAAAATCAGGCAGAGCAAACTTTTGTTGATACTGGTGTACACTATTGTATTTTTAATTAGAATACTATTATTTGGTTCTTTGCTGCAGCGCATATGTTTGCTTAATGTTTTGGTAGGGCTTTGGCTCGTGCAAAAATAACTTTGGCTCTAGCTCATCTGGAAAAGCAGCTTTTTCTGGCTCTGGCTTATTTTGAAGGAAAATGTTTGGCAAAACGGCTTCTCCTAGCTTTTTAGATTGGAAAGAAGGTGTCAAATGTCCAAAATACCCTTATATTTTTCTATTCTCTTTTTCTTTTTTTCTCCTCATTTTCCTTTTCTTTTTCTTTCTCTTTCCTTCTCCCCTTCTTTTCTTTTCCCCTCCTCTCTCCTTATCCATCCGCTCCTCCCTCCCGACCTTATCCGCCCCGACCGCCTGGCCCTCCTCCGCCCCTCCAGCGCCACCCCGCCGGCCCCGGCTCCGTCGCCGCCAAGGCGCCGCCCCGGCACTCCTCCGCCCCTCCGCCGCCACAGCGCCACCCTGCCG
>NC_028451.1:8133274-8144268 GCF_000263155.2 Setaria italica | reverse complement strand
TGACGAGGAGGAGCCGTGACGTCATCGACAAATTCCAAGCATCCATCAAGTAGTTTCAATGCTACGGTCTACAGTGTTATTCGATAAAAAAAATCAGGCAGAGCAAACTTTTGTTGATACTGGTGTACACTATTGTATTTTTAATTAGAATACTATTATTTGGTTCTTTGCTGCAGCGCATATGTTTGCTTAATGTTTTGGTAGGTGGAATTTACTAAAAAATGAATAACAAAAATAATTTGACATAGTAAGGGATAGAATTGGGCCCAAGCAACAAGGGTATGTGTTTGGTTTGATGGTTGAAGTGGTTGGAATGGGTCGGATCCAATTGAGCGGGTGTTTGGTTGAAAGGGTAGTGGGTTGGCTTCATCCCAGTAAGGGAATATTCTCTCAATATCCGGGTTCGTTCGGTCTGCTCAAAACGAAGAAATTGATCTGACCTAGATGAACGGCGTCTTCCTCCGTTGTCTCTGCGTGCGAGGGAGGGCGGCGCGAGGTAGCTCCGCATCGAGCGGCGCTGGACGGGGCGGCGGAGAAGGCCTCGTGGGGCCGCGTCGGCCACGGAGCAAAGCCGCATGGGTGTGGCATGGAGGCGGGCTGGCGGGGAGCATTGGCGACGGTCAGCGGGGAAGCCGCGGCGGAGGCGGCGGGAGGCGGTGGAGACGACCGGCGCGGAAGCTGTGGCGGGGCCGGCGGGGAAGATGAGGTAGGGCCGATGGGGAGCGGTGGTAACGGCTGGAGGGGACGCCGCAGCGGAGCCAGCGGGGGCGGTGGCGACAGTCAGCGGGGAGTCAAGGCAAGGCTAGCAGGAAGTTGAGGCGGATGGCGCAGAGGCGGGTGGAGGTCTAGAGGATGAGGAAGAAGATAAGGTAGAAGAAAAAATATAATACAAGAGAATGATAAGTAGGCCCTACTGCTGACATGCAAACTCCACAATCTACTGTAGCTAATGGTGTTAAGATGACATTCATCTTATCCCACCTAACCATTACAACATTACAATCAAACAAGAAATTGGGTTGAATTCATCCTCATCAACCAAACACGAGATGGGTTGAACCCAACTTAAAAAATAGGTTGGAGCGGACCCAATCCACTTGATCCCGAAATCAAACACATGCTTAGCAGCCCAGGCAGTAGGTGGGCCTCCGGATCCTCGCAAGGACTTCGTTTCCTACCTCCACTCCTCCGTGTTGCTCATACCGAAGTATCATATGAAATCAAAGGCTATGTAGCAATATCGAAGTCAGAGTATCGTATTAGAGACTATATCAGGCACCCTAACGGGCATATGTATACATTGGCTCAGAGGGAGTGCATATCTGCATAACATATTCTCTCGGGGATATCCAAACATGGGAGAAAGAAAAAAAAAACTTCTCATTTTGTTTATATTTTGAGAATTTTGAAAAGAGCCTGTGTGAATTTAGTTTCGAGCCAGTGCCCCACATATACAAACCAACCAAATAAAGCTGTAATCTTTGGAGATCCTCCAGTATAGGAGAGGAAGAAGGGTTGGTTGGAGTGGTAGAAAATCCAGGTCGAGTAATGCGTCTGTTCCTCTTTTCTGCAATGGCTATAGCTGTGTGCTCGGAAATTGATCGAGCTCGGAGATAGCGCGGCACGGGCAGACAGCGACGACCGTCCACAATGGCGGCATGCACGCGGCGGATCGTGGTGGGCCCCACACTGCGCCACATGCGGCCTTGACAAAGAAGAGGCAATCAAGCGACTTCACCGTCGCCGACCGGCGACATTGGCGGGCATGGCGCGACGCCATCGATCCTGCTGCTGCTGATGTTGAGTTGTTGACGACGAAGCAGCTAGCTGGGGGGAGCTCTCGCCCTCTCCTCTCCACATGCTGCAAAAGGAAAACTAGCCCGCGTCATTTCCTTCCATTTATGGAGCGCGTGGATTAATTATTTGGATCGTTGGAGCGCGTGGATTAATTATCATTTCCTTATGGATAGGGTGGCGAGCACTTGTATCGTACTTCAAATGTGACAAAAAAAGCTCGCCAAATATATAGCTGCCACCAGCACCGGATAGAAGGGACGTGGCAACACGGGGCCCGATAATAGTAGATTAGCAATATTCAAGTGCTAATAACTGTCAAATAACTACGTATCCGTTTTGCATATTTATATTTGTGGCAATTGAATAATCTATGAAATAAGATGTCACCAACTATATCTCACTGCAAAAAAAAAATGATAATGATATTGTGGGGGGTCCACGTGTCATAGTAAGAAGTTGAATTGATTTGGCTAGGGATCCAAACACAACGTCGGCAACGTTTATTCAACATATTTGTAAGCAATTTTATTCAAAACTCTCATCCATCATTGACCAGTTGATCAATTGGTCAAAGAGAAAATGAAACTCTAAAAATACAGATTTGTGGTGATTATGCCTTGACCTGTTCTTCACCCCAATCATTTGAGTTTCCTGGGCCCCACCAAGGGAGATCTTTCCACAGTCCACGGTCCACGGCCAGTACGCGCCTTACCTCCACGTCCTCCCGTCAACTCAACCGTGTGTTATATATACTCCAACGGGCAAGGGGCAACGGCAACAGCAAACGAGAGCAACAAGCCTACAAGGACGACAGCAAGAATAATCCTTGCCGCCCCCGATCAAGTCCGTCGATCAAGACAAACTCTAAGCACCGGCGTCAAAGCGAGCTAGCGGCGGCGATCCCGATCGACGACCGATGGCGTTGCCCTCCGGCAACGAACCCCTTTTGGCGGCTGCGCCGCCGGTGCCGGCGCCGGTGGTGGTGGTGTCACCCCAGTTCTGCGCGAAGGAGGTGGTGCCGCTGACGGTGACCAAGAAGGTCAAGAGCCTCACCGGCGGCGACTTCACCGTCACCGACCCCAGCGGCGCCGTCGTGCTGCAGTTCAAGGGCAGCGTCTGGAGCGTCCGCAACCGCCGCGTGCTCGTCGACGCCGCCGGACAACCCATCCTCTCCATGCACGAGAAGGTAAACACGCCGAGATGGGCCATCCTACCTGCCCATCCATTTCTCTTCTTTGTTGCTCCTTTTTTGGACATGATCAGGTTCGGATGGATCGATCCTTCTTGCTCCGATGCACAAAGTAGCAAAGATCCAATAAACCCGAACAAAAAAAGTTTAAATTGAAAATTCCAAGTCACCTGACCTGACTACATCGCACTACCAGGTACTCAGCATGCACAACAGATGGGAGGTGTTCAGAGGGGACAGCTCGAACGCGAGCGACTTGCTCTTCACCGTGAAGAGATCCACGCTCCTGCAGCTGAGGACAGAGCTGGAAGTCTTCTTGGCCGGGAACAACACCGCCCAGCAGGCTTGCGACTTCAAGCTGAAGGGCAGCTACTTCGACAGGGATTGCGCCTTCTACCTCGGCGACTCCAACACCATGATTGCTCAAGTGGGTGTTCTAGCTACGTCTTCTTATCATGCTTTCAATTTTGTGCTTGAAAATGTTTAGATAACATATCTTATATTCGACTTTTTTGTGCTGCAGATAAGCCGTAAGTACACTGCCTCCAATGTCCTGCTGGGAAAGGACACGTTCAATGTTACCGTGTTCCCTGACGTCGACCATGTGTTCGTCGCGGTTCTTGTTGTGGTTCTGGATGAAGTTCACAGCAGGGACCGAAACTACTGATGATGAACAACAACTTCCATCGAGTTCGACGCGGGTCATAATTTTTACATGTCAAATTATGCTAGCAGCATACTGGACTTCGTTGATTTATGCTGATGTACATTATTGTATATTTGCTTTCGATTGAGGAGCGCTACTCTGTTTGATTGATCTTTGCAGTGCATGTTTGTTTGCTTTAAGTTTTGGAATAATAGTTGAATGTTCTTAACCAAAACGAGTCATGTCGTTTTTAGTTTGCTCTTTCGATTGAAGACTATTCTCTATAACTAAACGTGCATCGAATGTGCACATCAAGAAAGGTTGGAAAGGAATTTAGATCCGGGACTACTGCCTCTCTAGTCCCGGGTCCAATTCATCCGAGACTTTGGACAGTGAGTACTGAGGTTAATTACCGTAATAAGTCTTGTTGCTTGAGTCAAAAAGTTCGAAGTTTCAGGCTTCACACCACGTTAAATGAATTTACGCATCACAAAAAAGGAGAGAATTAAACTTGTGGATCAGCTCACTTGGCGGTTGGGTCACAAAGAACATGCACCGTCCATTCTTTTGGGTTTGGCACCAATCCCCCTATGATACAGGAGGTCCCTCGATTGGCTTCCTTTGGCAAAACATAGAGCCCCGGCCCAACGACTGTGCACGTCCGGCAAGAACGTCGTACGAGCCCCATATCCAAACCGACGACCAGCCCCTTGCGCTGCTAGCTGCGACGGCGAGACCTTGATGGCGGCGCCGCCCCTCCCAGCGCCACCGCCGCCGGAGCCCAGCGGAGGCATCGTCGAGCCGGTGCCGGTGGTGGCCCCGCATTTCTGCGCGCCCTACGTGGTGCAGCTGAGCGTGAAGGAGAAGTATGACCTGCGACAGGGCGACTTCACCATCACCGACACCAACGGCGCCGTCGTGATCAGGGTCAAGGGCGCCTTCATCAGCATCCACAACCGCCGCCTCCTCCTCGACGCCAACGGAAATCCCCTCCTTTGCATGCGGCTGAAGGTAAACCATGCAATTACTTGTTGGATGGAAAATGGAGCCATCCGTGCATTTCTCTGCTCTTCCGATACCTTTGTAGATTCACTTGATGGGATCGGAGTAGATAATAAACTGATAAAGATGGGATCAGAGTAGATAAACTGACAAATTAAGATGGCTCCCTGGATATAGAAAAGAAATGGGCAGGATTGAAGAAAAAAAGAATAATATTAGGACCCTTTCGGATTGATTGAGCAATACATAAATTAAAGGTATAATGTTTTTCAGAATAGTATTGTTTAGTACAAATTTTGAAGGACATTGAAAAGTACATGAAAAGTACGTTGAAGGATCTAGATGACCATTGAGAGTTTACGAACTCATATGAGCACGTGGAAATAGTTTAGGAACCCATAGTGTATTTCACTCATCCGATTATATCGTTTGAAATGTAATTATTTCATAGCCTAAATGGTTTAATGCATCAATGTGCAATATACTCCCGACATCCCATAATATAAGCGCGCGCAGTTCAAGATTTAAACTGAGATTCTTGGCCTACAGTTTGTCTTACAAAAAATATCATTGGACTTGTATTTAAAACTACTTTCATATGGCTACAATTTTGTTGCTACAAACATTATGGTATGGGAGATATTAAGAATCAAATGTTAGTATTGTGTAGATCATATATGTCAAGTTTGATTATGCCTTATATTTTGGGATAGAGAGAGTACGGTTTAAGCTTTAGCAGAAGGGAGGTTGAAACAATCCTTTAGGGAGGAAATGAGCTTCTTCTATTTAAGGGGTAGGAGAGTGAAAAAACGCGGCTGAGGTCCTGGCTTGATCCTTTCGGATAGTCCTTATTATATTTTAGCTTGGGTCTTGCAGACCATTGTACAATTTATTTTCCTTCTCTGTAGTGGTCAGTAGCGGCCCCTCCTGTTTTCGTAAAAAAAAAACATGAGTATGAAGGTTAAAAGGATTTCCATTTATGAATTCATTTGTCACTATTCCTAATCCCAACACTGTATTTCAACTGTTCATATTAATTGCCAAGGATAAAGTTTTTGATATGACAGGTAATACCAATTATCTAGCATCACTAATCAATGTGCATTGCCAGGTAATTAGTATGCACTACACATGGGAAGCGTATAGAGGGGACAGCACGAAATCAAGTGATTTGCTCTTCACTGCCAAGAAATCTTCAATCATCCAACCGTTTGAAACAGAGATGTACATCTACTTGGCTTCCAACACTTCACATGAGGTCTGCGATTTCAAGATGAAGGGTAGCTTCAAAGAGAGAGCGTGTTCTTTCTATCTTGGTAACACCAACACCTTGATAGCTCAAGTGAGTACAAAAATTGGTTGTGCTTCTGATCATACTTTGAGGATTTATAGAAAGTTTGTTAACAAGTGTACAATCTGGTTATGCAGATGCACCGTCAGCATAGCGCCATGAGCACGTTGTTGGGAACAGACCACTATGGTCTCACCGTATTTCCAAATGTCGACTACGTCTTCATTTCGGCTCTTGTTGTGATTCTATAGGAGCTTCACACGGATAAGGGGACGTTTAGTTCCCTTTGTTTATTTTTAGCAAGTGTCACATCAAATGTTTAGATACTAATTAGAAGTATTAAACGTAGGCTATTTACAAAACTTATTACATAAGTGGAGGCTAAACGGCGAGACGAACCTCTAAGCTTCTAGGGACCTATTTTCTACAACTAACTCCAGTAAGGGTCTCTAAATTTGAACTCCTATTTATTTCTTCTTTTATTTTCGCACACATCCTCTATGTATATTCTTCATTTCACACAACATTAATTCAAACTAAAATATTAATAATGCGTAGTGGACTATTTCTAAATTTGTGATTTGAAACACACGATCCATATTCAAATTCAAAAATTTTAAATATGAAAATGACCATATTCACAGCTCACTAACTTTAAAATGCAAAACCATCACACAGTTTGAACAAGCACGTGAGTTGAAGTTACATGCATCCAGGTGAAGCCACAAAATACAAATATTTTAACCAAGACTAAAAATGTTCTAATTGTAACAAACGTGCAAATAGACTTGGAGAGTGAAGACACTGGACCCTTTCAAGAACCGCAGCCTGCATTGTAAAAAATATGCAATCAGAAATGAAACATGCTACCATGTACCAAAATTCAGTACAAGGGACTGCAATACTAGAATGCTCAATGCATCAATTCCATATACCTGTGGATATACAACAACGCCATCACATCAAACAAAATTAAATAGGCCAAATGGAATGAACAACACAAGGATAAAATGATCGATAATGAAGCATGCTACCATAATACATACCTATTGTGATGCTCCATTGACATCACCACCTTTAAAAGAGTCAAACACACCATCAAACCTGTTGCCAAATCCACTATTGAAGGCAGCCATCTTTTGTGCTGCAATTTGTGCCCTCATTGCCAACACATAGGTCTTCTGATCCAGATCAAGGTGCTCACATCACAGAACATGATCCTCTGTTCTTGCTCCCACATGAACTTTTCCTTTTCCAAGGATATCTTTTGCTGATGAATCATCCTCGTATCCTTCCACCTCTCCTCCTTCAGTTTTTTCTCCTCCCCCCTCAGTTTCTTCTGTTCTTTCTTATCCAAGATCAACTCCTCAATAGCTTCTTTATATGGACCTGCATCTCCTCCGGTATTCAACCTTTGCTTTGCTTTCTTCCTTCCAATTGGCCTCTTAGTTTGGCTTGCCCGTGCTGAATCAGGAGTCTGACTCTTACCTTTCTCATCCCCCTCTTCTTCTTCAGGACCTTTCTCAGATAGTGTGGAAGACTTGCTGGGCCTTGATCTCTTGTGCAATTTATCTATTGCTTGAAACTTGGGACAATTCCACACCTTGAGCCAACGGTGAATAAACTGAAATGCCTTCTTTGGTGGCATGGTAGTGAACATTGCTTGGAGGTGCCACTAAGGAGGGACGGAGGTGCCAGCTGGAGTGGAGCACATCCACGCACGCCGTAGCCCCACGCTTCAGCAAGAGCTCAGGCTAGCCTGAATCTTATCCTCCTCATGACCTAGCGAGATCCTGGTGGGGAAAAGAGATGAAGAGGGAAGGAGGCAGCGCAGGTCTACACGCGGGATGAGCGAGATGGAGGGAGGTGAGCGGACTGCCGTGTGCGGGATGGAGGTGCGTGGAGTTTTCTATTCCGCGCCAAAATAACCGTGGATGGGGATCTTCGGAGGGACCCTCCAGGTCTGGGGGGTGTGGGAGGGAATTTAGAGGCCTCCCCAAAATGGGGGCTCTAGTAGGGATCCTGCTGGACTTCATTTTTTTTTACTTAGCCTCCGAAGTAGGGGCTCTATTTAGAGGGTCTGCTGGAGTTGCTCTTACTAGTGTAATTTAGTTCATGATTGCATGCAGAGAAAAATTTTACAGAGATTAGTCAAACTCATGTACTTATGCTGATGTATGTGAATGCATATTTTCTTTTTGGTTGGTCAATATTCAGTAATTTGCTTGCTACAGCGCATGTTTGCTTGCTTGAATATGACATCTGTTAGATAGAGTTTTGAATCAGAATATGAAACTTTTCAGTTGACACTTTAAAGCCCTGCGACGGCGGCACGGCGAGAGGACACACGTGCAAGGAAGGGAGGCCGGCGAGCAACGTGCCCTGCGGCGGCCTGGAGCAGCCAATCGTGAGGATTAGCGGCGGCTGAACCAACCGGTCGTAAGGACCGGCGGCTAGGATTAGCTGTGCGGAAACGGAGGATACGGATCGTAGCCTCGCATGATACCATGAAAGAGTAGAATACTCGATGTATTACTCAGGCATAGTCAGTGTACATATATAGGCTAGGTGGGGAGTCACGGTGGACAGGCCCACGAGTCCAATTACATTCTAACACCATCAACCAGCTGGGCCTGCATGCAATGGCTAGCAATCTTCGTAAAAGAATTATTTTGGTATTAATATTTAATTATAAATATTTTAAGGCAAGGATGAGTAATTAGGAAGGAGTCTGACAACTTGGCGCAGATTTTTTTTTTCCTACGTATCTCCCAGGAAGAAACCCTCTCCCAGCACCAGCCGGATCAACCGAGAGCATCGCCGGACGGACGATCTCGGCTAACAATCCCAATGGCATCGCCGCTGGCGGTGGTGGACACACGGTTCTGCGTGCCGCGCACCCTGCCGCTGACCCTGACCATGAGCCTCACGCTCGGCGGCGCCGTCACCGACGCCAGCGGCGCCGCCGTGCTGCGAGTGGACGCCCCTCTCTTCGGGTTCCTCCACCGCTTCGTCCTCGCCGGCGTCGCCGGCCGGCCCATCCTCTCCATCCAGAAGAAGGCACGGCACGCTTGTCTCGCATCACTCAAATTTAGTCTCTCGGGTCGTCCTGCAGCTAATTCAGGTACTTAATCGTACGACGGACATTGGCACATTGCATTTGTCAGGCATTTAGGTGGGAAGCCTTCAGAGGGGACAGCCGGGACGCGAGGGACCTGCTCTTCACGGCCAGGAGATCGCCGATCTTCCAGGTGAGGACGCAGATGGGTGTGTTCCTGGCGCCGAACACGGCGTGGCAGGGCGCCGCCTGCGGTTTCACGATGAAGTGCAGCTACCTCGATAGATCATGCGACGTTTATCTTGGCAAATCCAGCACCAAAATCGCCCAGGTACGGCGAGAACAAGAATCTTTTAATTTGTCTCGTTTATGATGATAATGGTTTGACGTTTTTTTTTTGGTTTTGTCGATGAGTACGTTTATCATCTGGTGCTGCGTGCAGGTGCGCCGTCAGTTCTCTGCAGCAGGCGTACTGCTCGGAAAGGAGAAGTTCAGCGTCACCGTGTTCCCGAACGTCGACTACGTGTTCATCGCGGCTCTTGTTGTGATGCTAAGCGACATTATTCACACGGCTGAAACAGACAGACGACGATAACAACAGGTCCACAGAGATCCAAGCCGTTGATCGAACTAGGCTTGTACTGTCATGTGACATGCCATCCTACATATATGCTGCTGCTGCTAATACAAATAGTGTAATCCAATCGAGAGTAGCATGCAAAGTTTTGCTAGCTGGCAGGACCGTCGACAATTTTGTATTTGCTTTTCGTTTGATCATTCTATACAAACTATTTGGTCAGGGCAGATGACTTGAGTAAGAACAATGTTTCTGACAAACACTGCGTATTCTATGACTGATAATGACCATCTATACAAATACTCTGTCTCATAATAATAGAATATACTTGCTAAACGTAAATAAAAAGTTAAAAATATTTGACTTTAGGCAAACCTAAATGTGATAATATTTTTTGTGGAGGGAGTATTTCTTTTTGATAAAGATAAATATTACTTCAGTAGGCTAACATGTACTCTCTTTATTCCAAATGGTTGGTTACGTCAAACCTCTCAAACTTTGTTAATTGCTCAATTTTCATAATACCAAATAAATACACTACAAGTACATAATTCGTGGGGGAATTTGATAATGAAACTAATTTGTTGTTGTAGATGTTGGTACTTTTAATTTTCTACAAACTTGTCAAATTTAGATAGGTTTGATTTGGGACAAAACTAATTAAAATTACCAAGATTTGGAACGAGTAGTTGAAATTAATGCAGATTCTCTACCCTTCTTCCATCCGACAGCCACATATGGTTGCCTACAATGATGTACTATACATATGACCGGAACCTTGAAATTGAAATTGTCGTGGCCAATCGACAAGCACCAATATCAAAGTGAAAAGGACACCCCCCAGAATGTCGTAAACGTATTGCATCCTCCAAAATCTTATATACAAATTTCGCAACTTCTTCAAGTTCCCTTCGTGTCACCCAAGAACAACATCTTGATCGAGACGCCAAGTCGCCAAGACGCACCCGGACCCACCTAGCGAACAAGATAGGCTATAGCTACCTAGTACGTACGTCCGGCGGATCCCAATGGCAGTGACCCCAGCGCCGGTCGTGGGCTCGCAGTTCTGCTCGCCGCAGGTGCTGCCGCTGAGACTGACGACGAAGCTCACCGGCGGCTGCACCGTCACCGACCCCGCCGGCGCTGTCCTGCTGCGGATCGACGTCCCGCTCTTCCGCTCCTGCCCTCGACGCCGCCCGCCGGCCCATCCTCTCCCTGCAAAGAAAGGTGTAGAGTCTCAACTCTCAAGCTTTGCACCTGATGAACATGAACTCCCTTTGAATTTCGCTTCCTAGATGATCGATATGATCTCGGCGTGTCTT
Source organism: Setaria italica (assembly GCF_000263155.2). NCBI lineage: Eukaryota > Viridiplantae > Streptophyta > Magnoliopsida > Poales > Poaceae > Setaria > Setaria italica. The sequence continues at coordinate 8,133,386 of NC_028451.1, read as the reverse complement.
CCGTGTCAGGCTCCTGGCATGTGGCAAGTGTTCAGAGGGGACCGCAAATGGCGGTGACCTGCTGTTCACCGCCAGGGAATCGCCAATGGCCACACCAAACTCAGGCCTCGAC
>NC_028451.1:8119611-8121554 GCF_000263155.2 Setaria italica | reverse complement strand
GATCTAGCACTCGGCATACCCTTTGCCGAGTGCTAAATCCGGGGCACTCGGCAAAGGGGGTTTTTTTTCCCGAATTCCGAACGGACACTGCGACGTGGACCCGGGGTGGCTTTGCCGAGTGCCCTTGATCTAGCACTCGGCATACCCTTTGCCGAGTGCTAGATCCGGGGCACTCGGCAAAGGGGTTTTTTTTCCCCGAATTTTGCACTGACACTAGAACGTGGACCCGGGGTAACTTCGCCGAGTGTCCTGTTGGTGACACTCGGCAAACGATCCCTTTGCCGAGTGCCCTACGTAGCACTCGGCAAACAGCTACCTATATTGCATGTACAACAACACTTTTAGTAATTAAAAGTACGTAAACTTTGTGTAAACCTAGTCCAATTCACTAAACATTGCGTATTCCATTTTTTAAGTAATATTGTACCATTATTTCATGGATTTATAGCTCATATTTAATTTATATCTATTAAATTCATATACGTCCAATTAATGAATAAAAATTACCAAACGGATCTGAAAATTTCCCAAAATTTAACATGAACCTATCTATGTTCTCTATAGCCTATAAAAAATAATTTGGACTCAATGAGAATTACATTTATCGATTCATCTCTAAATCTTACCGGATCCTTTGAACTTCTCTGAAACCTCTCCGGAGATGCTTCGAATTGTGAACATCATATGTCAAAACTTGTGCGAAACCTTATCAATTTTTTACAGGTTTGCCGAGTGTTTTCCCTAAATACACTCGGCGAACTTTTCATCTTTGCCGAGTGTTTCCCTAAATACACTCGGCGAACTTTTCATCTTTGCCGAGTGTTTCCCTAAATACACTCGGCGAAGTTTCCATCTTTGCCGAGTGTATTTAATAAAACACTCGGCAAAGATGCCCGGCCCGCCATTTTTTTATGCCCCCTTTGCCGAGTGTTTTTTTGAAAACACTCGGCAAAATGGCCTTTGTTTGCCGAGTGCCTACCCTATGGCACTCGGCAAACAAGCAATTCCGCCAAATTGTTTGGCCCCTTTGCCGAGTGTTTGGAGAATACACTCGGCAAACCCGTCTACTACTACCAGAAATGGCCTCTTTGCCGAGTGTTAACACTCGGCAAAGTGTCCTAATTCCTGCTACAAAATAGAAATGTTAGGTATAAAGGACCCCTCTCAAAAAACAACCTTGCTATCGTACAAAGTGACGACTCGAGGACGGTAACGTAGCCTCTCCTGCAAAAAAAACATACAACTGTCAACTAAAAATTTCGGCAGCACCTCCCCTACACGTGGAGGTTTCCATAACCTGCATCAAATGAAACGGCACGATGGCCGACAACCACATGTACGGAGCAAGGAATGGCACGATAGCTCACTTCCACAAACATTCTTATAGCTTAAATTCCAAAGCCAACCATCATTTTCTAATTTCAACAACTAAAGTCCCACAATTTCCTAATTTCAACAACGAAAGCCCTACAATTCCCTAATTTCAACAACTAAAGCTCTCTACAATTTCCTAATTTCAACAACTAAAGTCCTAAAATTTCTAATTTCTAATATCTTATTTCTAATTTTAACCTACTATCTAAGTCAGATTTTCTAAATTCAAAAAAAAATTACCTACCGGGTGAAGGACGCCGTGACGCAGGGACAGGGGGCGTCGGGGCCAGAACGGGGGTGGCCGGTGGGCCGGGGCCGGCGGGCAGGGGGCGGCTGGGGCGGCCGGTGGGCCGGGGCCGCCGGCCAAGGGGCACCGGGCTCGGGCAAGGGGCGCGGGGGGCGGCCGCCGGGCACGGGGAGCCGGGGGCCCGGCGTGGGCAGCCGGCGGGGCAAGATGGCGGGGAGCCGGCGCCCGGGCGCGCCGGTGGCGGGGAGCCGGGCCGGGGCGTCGGCGGACCGTCGGGCGGCGCCGTGTGGGGAGCGGGGCCGGGCGTCGGCGTCGGGCGCAC
>NC_028451.1:8058146-8118865 GCF_000263155.2 Setaria italica | reverse complement strand
ATATACTTGTTCAAAATCGTGTCAAAATCACTAAAAAATTGTTAAATTAGTTTTCTACCGAAATTATTCCATTATTTCATGCAGTTATAGCTCAAATTCCATTTATATCTAATAAAAATCTATAATTGCATTTAATCAATAAAAAATATCAAATGCATCCGAAAAATTTCCAAAATTTGACATGAACCAACATGTGTTGTATGTTGCCTGTACAAAAATATTTGAAGGCACTCCTTAATTCAAGTGTCACTTGAACACCAAATCTTATTGGCTCCTTTCTAACTTCTATGAATCCTTCCAGGAGCTTAGTTGGTTTCTAAGCATCATAGGTCAGAAATTGGGCGAAACGTTCTCAATTTTTTACCACAGCCTACACACATAATATAATGACATCTTGACAAATCTTGTGATTTTCAGATTTCGTTTGATTTTTTTACAATTTAACAACCATTGAACCACAGGTTCGTGGTCGTGTTTTTTAAAAACAATGTTCAAAATTTCTTTTCATTTTCTGGTTGAGACCTCAATTTGGTCTCCATAATATGAATATGATTTTTTCAATGATTTCAATCCATTATTTCAAGTACTTGTAGTTAAAATTTGACTTCAATCAAAAAATTCCTATTAATGTAAACAAAGCATTAAAAATCCCAAACAGACCCGAAAATAGACCAAATTTTAATATGTATAACCAAATGTCCTACGTGGGGAGTAGAAAAAGTGTGGAAGCTGTTGGAAGGAATTTTAGGAGTTGTTTGCCGAGTGCCTCTAGGATGGCACTCGGCAAAGTGTTGCGTTTGCCGAGTGTCCGGCTGAGGCACTCGGCGAACTGTTGAGTGTGCCGAGTGTATGCGTCTGGCACTCGGCGAACCAGACTTTGCCGAGTGTCACACGGCAAACACTCGGCAAAGGTGTAACGGCCGTCCCACCCTGTTAGTGCACGACGCACGTGCGGCGCACGCGATACTGATTTGCCGAGTGTGTCTTCTTTGCCGAGTGTCGAGGAGTTGTTTGCCGAGTGCCTGATTTTTGGCACTCGGCAAACTTCCTTTTTGCCGAGTGTTTTATGTTCGCCGAGTGTCTCATTGTGTACACTCGGCAAAGACGGTGTTTGCCGAGTGCCCGAAGAAATGCACTCGGCACACTTTTTGCACTCGGCGAATTTACTGTTTCCGGTAGTGAAGATCACCCTGATGATAAAATGCTCCAGCAAGCATTTCAGACATCCACACAAGTGCAGCTAGGCAACGGCAACCTTGGGGATCGACAGGTGGAACGCCGGTTCATCACCTTACATCATTGCGCCAGATCTTTGTAGTCTGATCAGAGTAAGGATGAGGAACATAATGACAGTAGCGGCGGCGTTGCAGAACAAACAGTGGATACACTTTATTGTCGGACCGCTAATAGTCAAAGCAATTCACCAATACGTCCAGATGTGGCATGAACTGCAGCAAGTTCAGTTGGCGCCTGGAACGGAGGATGTGGTCAGCTGGAGATGGGAACCATCCGGACTCTTCTCATCTAAATCCACCTACAGGACGTTCTTCATTGGTGCTGCCACCTCCGGAAAGCTCATCTGGAAAAGCTAGGCGCCATTGAAGGTTCGCTTCTTCACGTGGCTCGCTACCAAGAACAGACTCTGGACTGCAGTTAGGCGCCATCGCCGCAGCCTTCAAGATAGTACCACGTGCGCTCTTTGCGATCAGGAAGCAGAAACAGCAGATCACCTGTTCTCACACTGCTCGTACACGCAACAAATTTGGCATGCTGTCTGCTCCCTACTGCGCATTCCTCATCAGGCGCCAATTCAAGGGACAAGCATGGTGGATGATTGGATTCAAAAGCGCAGGGGGCTCGCCAAGCCGAATAAGAAAGGGATGGACTCAACATACATGCTGGTTTCATGGATGGTTTGGAAGCAACGTAACAACCGAGTGTTCACAAGAAGCAGCCCCAAGCAACCAGCACAGCTCATGACAGACGTCCAGGAGCAGGCAGCCTACTGGTGCTCTGCAGGGGCAAAGCACCTTTGTTCTGTAGGTTGGCCGCTACAAGCGGCAATGCAGCACACGACCTAGTGTATTAGTACCTAGGTTTACGCGCCTTTCGGTTGTAAATTCCAACATGTAATCACCTAACATTTCCTAGCTGTGTGCGTGCGTCCGGAAAATCCGCATTGTACGAAACTTTTACCTTCTTCTTAATCGAAAAGATACGCAACTCTCCTGCGTATTCACGGAAAAAAACAAATCTCGTGTCCTTGTGATTAATTCATCGCGGCTTCCGTCGATCGATCAGTTCGGCGGGCTTTCATGGCAGGTGTTCAGAGGCGACAGCCACGACGCCGGCGACCTGCTCTTCACCGCGACGGCGTCTTCAGGGGGGCGCTGGCCATTTAGAGGCCTCGACGTGTTCCTGGCCGGGAACACCAGGAGGGGAGCCGCTGATTTCAGGACCAAGGGTGACTTCCGCAGATCCGGCTACTTCTATCATCTTGGCAACTCGGACAAGATGATTGCTTCCATATGTAGTATATCCGCTGCCAATCAACAAATTCCCTTCTCATGCCTTCTGAATCATGCATTTCTAGTATGTGTTTTTTTTTAAAAGAGTTTCTAGTATGTGTTCGACTATGAACAATTTCAGGCTTCATGAAAAGTGCTCTTTGTGACTTTTATCTTGTGTTGCAGGTGAACCGTATGAAATCTTCTGGAAGGCCCGTCTTCGGTGTCACTGTGTTCCCGCACGCCGACCATGTTCATCATAGCTCTTGTTTTGATCTCACATTATGTTTTTACCAACATTGAGAGGGAAAGACAAAGGCAAGAAAACAGATGAGTTGAAGGCGCATTCTGGTCCTGATCTTCCTTGGAGTTCCTCTACGCCGTATTGTCTCTCTTATGGATGAGTGTTGATGTTCGGAGCAACAACATCAGTGACTTGAAGCTGTACAAAGGTGCATCTAAACAAAATACCTGCCTGCATTCACATTTTTTTCATTTAATACGTTAAGAGAAATATCACTCCTCTCCCACATTCACGTTGCATTTTTTTCAAATAATATGTTAAGAGAAATATTTAAAAAGTAATCAGATGAAGTAAACAGTTCCTCTTCATAATTCTGATTGCTTTAAAGCAGTTCGAGTAACGTAGATGAATATTGAGAAACCAAATCAGCTATAATAAAAGATCATGTGGGGGATCAAACCCTGGAGGCTGAAGTCCTGATCTTACCAAGTTTTTCAGTGAGAACTTTGCTCTGCAGGCTCGTAAATGTGATATACATCATGATGAACATGTATGTACCAAAGAAATAGTGAAAATGCTACCTCTGCTTAAGTCCATTACATACCCTTCTAGTCATAGCTTCAGACCAATTTCAGACCTACTCCTTTGGACCCCATTGAATGAGGTGGGCAGTGGTGGATTTTTTACAGCCCACCGTACAAAAATTTGATGTATGAATTGAGAGGATTTTACACGGGTGGCTCCAGTTCTCGGTGATGAAATTGAAGCTACAAGCTAGGAGTCACAAGAAACCCGAACTTAACACATAAGCTGGTTCTCGCTCCCCTATACTTTAAGAGGATATCTAGGTTGTATTAAACCACCATACCATACCACTAGGCCATGCATATGGGTCAACAATTACTACTGTAAAAGGATATCTAGGTTATCTAGGCCAGGGTATTATATAAGGAGACTAGGGGGCAGGGCATCTAAATGCAGGTCTTGACACGACAATAGAGAATTGAATAGTCTGATGTAGTTGTACCATACAACATGGCACAAGTAAGGTGGTGGGGTAGCCCGAGCAACACATCGGCCTTCTAGTCAATCTGAAGTTAGGTTGGAGAGAACAAGAAGAATTAAATGCTTAAATCAATCTCTAGAGAGCATGAAGAACAAGAGTGAATTATAATAAGGACATCAATTTTTTGGGGGGTTAAGAAAGGTCACTGTGAATCATTAAGATCATATTTCGACTTACATATTACTCTCACATCTTTTGCGTATTCAAATGTACCTCATGCGGCGATACGGTATATGCCACCGTCGCGGGGGTGGCATGGCTACAGAGTAGAGCAGTGTGTAGCTCATGGAGTGCTTGCTATCTTCGGACTACACACATGTGCCATAACATGCTTTTCCAATATAATCTCCAGTTCTCCGTGCCACAAATCATCACAAGTATTTTATCTTAGAAGATGAAATACCGATCTTTAGGTAATATTAATTTCACTTGCACAATACTGAATTAATTCGTCATAGCCTTAAAAAGCAAATGTGAAGTAAAGCGTTTATTGACTCTAATTCGTAGGATTATTTTTTGAGATGTTTTATCATCTCTCTTATACATATAAGCAATGTAGGGGTCCAAACAGGATATATAAACACATTTGATGCAAAGTACAAAGATGTTATACTTCCAATCAAATGAATTGTGATGTAAGCAAAATTGAAGTGAGTGCGCTCTTTTGCACGGTACACCTTGCTAATTTAACAACTAATAAACCGCAGGACGAGGGAGCCGGGGCAAACATTATCATATCTTTGGGTCTAACTCTAACAGCTCCTGGTGAACCCAAAAGCTAGCGTACTGTATTTTGTAGTAGTCCAGTAATATAATCCATTATATTTTCACTGTGCTTAATTGATCGCGCAGGTCGTCCGAGCATATAAATAAGTCGATAGGTACCCTGGGGATCGATCTTGGCAAGATACATTTGGAATCTAGATTTCTCCCATGCACGGCATCAGACTACGTTTATTTTTTACCCAAGCGCTGGTGAATACGTCTACCATGCTCTTGTTTATATGATCGTCAAACGAGAATGCCATCCCACTCGATCGCCTCATTTGAAGTAAAGATACCTGAGTGATCTATCATATATTAGCTTATTACTTAGTTTATGACTTTGCTACGTGGTGGACGCATGTAAACCGTGGATCAATGCAAGCATTCACCGTGCTCGATCTTGTCGTCTTGTTCATATATACAACCTTAAAATTAAAGAACCATTGGCATCTCTCGATCGTCGAAAGATACTTGAGTGCTTAGCCGCCCTAATTACAGCCTGTATTTTTTTTTGTCCACGTCACGTGCAAACTGTTCGATATCGCCCTAAAAATGAGCTGATCTGCATCTCGATCATTCGCCATCTTATACAGTTGCTGGATTGAGAAATGAATGGCCAGGATTCACCTTGCTCCATTTTCTAGCTTCAGCTGGCCTGTTTGGTTAGCATTGCTTATAAATAAGCAACTTATAAATAAGCAAATAAGTTGCTTATAACCCAAACACTCTTGCTTATAGACTTGCTTATAAGTTGCTTATGCATAAGCAAATAAGCAATTTTTGGCTTGCTTATAGTTGCTTATGGAGAAAAAATGAGCCACCGAAGGGGGGAACTTTAGTTCCAGTTGGAAAGACCAACCAGGACTAAAACCCCCCTTAGTCCCGGTTGTAACGGCTAGTGGGATGAGGGGGTGTTTTGTCCCGGTTGAAAACACCAACTAGGACTAAACGCCCCCCTTAGTCCCGGTTGGAAATTCCAACCGGGACTAAAAGGGAGCCTTTAGTCCCGGTTGGAAACACCAATCATGACAAAATGCCGCTCGTCCCACACTTATCCTCTTGTGTAGGCACCTCGCACCCTCCTCCCTTCCTTATCCTCTCGCGCAGGCACCTCCTCTCCCTCCATCGGTGCCTCCTCTCCTCCCTCTTCTCTCCTCCTCTTTGTGTCGCCCCCCCCCCCTTCCCACCCCACGCAAGCGGGCGGGCGCAGGCGGAGCGGAGGCGAGCGGCGGTGGGACGGAGGCGAGTGAGGGCGGGCGAAGGTGGGCGAGGGCGGGCGGCGGCGAGCGGAGGCGTGCGGCAGCAGCAGCAGCAGGCGGAGGCGGGCGGGCGCGGGCGGGCTATGGGCGGTCGGCGACGGGTGGATGACTCGGGACTAAATGACCCCCTTTTGTCTTGAAAATTTAGTCCCGGTTGGATTTTCAGGATCTATGGCCCTGTTCAACCGAGACTAAAGGTGGATTTTCCACCAGTGGTAGTGTGTGCTGATATAAATTGTACTACTCTCTCGGACCAAAATATTATCGATGCTAACTTTTTTGTGCAATGTTTGATCATTCATCTTATTTAAATATTTATTGCAAATGTACCAAAAGATAAGTCATGGCTAAAATACCTATGATAGTAAAATAAGTCACAAATAAAATAAATGATACTTATGTAACTTTTTGAATAAGACGAATGGTCAAACATCGTGACCAAAATCAACAACGACAAATATTTTGATACAGAGGTAGTACTATATATGCTTTGGCTGTGACATTTACCATCCAAGAGCTGAAAGAGTACACAAATTATGGTGTAATTGATTTTTGCAAATGAAATCCGATCCAATGCCTAAAACATGAAGCCCTTAGTTTGGAACTATATATTTTTGAGGACCTATTTGGATCTAATATGGATTGTAGAAATGAACTACGAAAGGTTCCTAAAATAAAAGAAAGAGATGAACTACAAAAAAAAATCCAAAATCTCTATGAGATCCAAACACCCCAGATAGATTCTTTTGTAGATTATAAGAATCCAACCATCTAGATTATAAGAATCTCAATGTCTCCTTAACAGTACTATTTGAAGATTATTTGGAGAGAGAGGGGCAAAATCCATAGTATAATTCAGGATTCCAAACAGCCTAAATTTTTATTAGTTATAGAAGCCATATATTTAAGGTAAAAGCACATATAATAGCTGTCAGTTTTGGGGAATCTCTAGGCTCATGTCGTTTGGACGTTGCTCCTTTGTCACATGTAAGCAGTAGTGCGAACTCGCTCGCCTATATAAAGAAGCCACCCAGCAGCCCATCCCAGCACACGATCGAACTAGGCAACGTTCGAGAGCTTTTGGTACGTTAGACCACACGACCCACGACTCCTGTAACATTCAGTCAGCCTACACACACCATGGTGCACGAGGCTCAGAGGAAGCTGGTGCAGAAGGTGGCAGCCGGCTGCCTCGGCGGAGCGCCGCCCACCAAGTACGTCCTGAGGGAGGAGGACCGCCCGACGTCCGGCGTCACGGCGACCGACCTTGAGTTCCCCACGGTGGACCTGCGCCGCCTGGCCGACCCCGCCGACGTCGAGGAGGCCTCCAAGCTCCGGTCGGCGCTCCAGTCCTGGGGCCTCTTCGCGGTGTCCTGCCACGGCATCCCGGGCGCGCTCCTCGACGAGCTCCTCGCCGTGGCGAGGGAGTTCTTCTACCGGCCGCCAGAGGAGAAGCTACGACACACCAACGTGGTCGACGCCGACGGCGGCGAGCGGTTCCAGCCCGAGGGTTACGGCGTCGACCGCATCGACTCCGACGAGCAGGTACTCGACTGGTGCGACCGGCTCTAGCTCCAGGTCGAGCCGGCGGAGGAGCGGCGGCTCCAGTTCTGGCCCAGCTACCCGCCGTCGCTCCGGGCGCTGCTGGACGAGTTCACCGCCAAGAGCGGCGAGCAGGTGGCGAGGCCGATGCTCGGAGCCATGGGCAGGGTGCTGGGGTTCCGGGAGGAGGTCTTCGTCGACAGGCTCGGCGGCGACAGGGCCGCCACGTACGCGCGGTTCACCTACTACTCGCCGTGCCCGCGCCCGGCGCCCGGACCTCGTCAACGGGGTGAAGCCCCACACCAACAACTCCGTCGTCACCGTGCTCCTCCTCGACCCCGACGTCGGCGGGCTCCTGGTGCTCAAGGACGGCGAGTGGGTCAACGTGCCCGGCCTCGGCCACGATCTTCTCGTCATCGTCGGTGACGAGATGGAGATCATGAGCAACGGGGTGTTCAGGGCGCCGATGCACCGCGTGGTGACGAGCGATAAGGAGAGGGTGTCGCTGGTGATGTTCTACCTGCCGGAGCCGGAGAAGGAACTGGAGCCCGTGGAGGAGCTCGTCGATGAGGCGCGGCCGGCGATGTACAGGAAGCTCAAGGCGGATACCTTCGCCGATGGATTCTTCGACGCGTTCGCCGCCGGCGAACGGGCCATCGACTTCCTCAAGCTGAGGGTGCAGCAGGAGGCGGCGGCATCCACCTCCTGAATCCAGGCGGCATCCAATCTGAACCCCTGCCTACATTTCTCGCTTCCATATATGCTGGAGTCCAGTCTGAGTCGGTTTGTGTGTCAGCAATAATGGCGACTTGTGTTACCCTAGCTCATGCAGATGGTTGTAGCTTGCCGAGTCAGGCAACGTTTCTCTTGAAATTAAAGAATGTTTTTTTTCTTGTCAGTTCAGACAAATACTCTTCTCCAAGACTCCAACATCTCCTAGCATTTGCGTTGTACAAGCCACTTACATGATCAATCCTGAACTAGTTTCGTCAGATGGTCTCCTGTCGCTGTAAAGCCCACGAAAGCCCAAGCCGATTATAGCACGCTGCAGCACAGCGCAGCAACTATACGTATGTACCAAAAGCCCACAAAAAACTATTTAACTGAAAAAATATTGTCCATATTTCTTAAAAAAGTTGGACCAACATTTTTCAAAAAAGTTGGACCAACATTTCTTGGAAAAAAAGTTGAACTAACATTTATTTGAAAAAATTAAACCAACATTTATTCAAAAAAAATTGAGAAAAAAAGTTGAATCCAATATTTTTCGGAAAAAAGTTGCACCAACATTTCTAAAAGATAAGTTGATCCAATAATTTTTTAACCTTCTTCTCCAGTGCGTGGCGGTGTGGGGAGGCGCGGCGGGTGGCGAGCCCGCGTGCAGGGGCGCGTGAGGCAGCAGGGCCGGCCGGCGGTACAATGACACGGTGGTGGCAGGCTCGCGCGGGGGTGGCAGCCATGCATGCAGGGGAGGAGAGAGGAGTGGAGGCTAGAGTTTTAGTTTGATGTAGATTTGACGGATCATATTTGTGTATGGATCATATTTGTTACACGAATATTTGTGTATGGATCATATTTGTTACACGAATCGTAACTTAACAAGAAACTTCTGGGAGATGGATAGGATTTCCCTCTCCTATCTGCTAACCCGATCTTTCAGCTTCTATGCCAGCCAATTCGTGTCTGGACTGGCCCAGGCTCAAGAGGACAGTGTGTGTCCCAACTTGAACCGCGCGAGGCCCACCGAGGAGGAGTTGGGTTTCGGCCTGGCCCATACCCAGTCGGCCCAAAGAGGAACAGTAGGCAGCAGGGACTTCAGCCCAGATAGAGGCCCCTCTCAACTTATTTTTCTTTTTTCTTTCCTGGCCCATACCTACGTACTTTTTATTTACTATACTTTGGTGTTCTTTTTCTTCATTTCGAGAGTCCATTTTTTTATTATCATATTTTTCTCTTTATAATTTTCAATTTTTCACATGTCATGAAAGGTGATATTTTGTCTGTATGATTTCTGTTGTTACTTTTGAATTGTTTTTTATATATATTTATAATATACATAGTTACGTTATTCCCATGTCACCCATGAGCTGTCTCATAGTATATTCGACGTCTGAAAGTTTATTGTTTCGATAAAATAGTTGAAGAGGTCATCCATAATTTGGAAGCCATAAAGTCCAATTGTTAGACCCTCAACTTTTGAGTTTGTCTAATATTGGTTCCTAACTGCTCCCTCCGTTTCAAATTGTAGGTCGTTTTAATTTTTCTAGGTTCATAGATATTATTATGCATCTAGACATACACTATATCTAGATGCATAATAATATCTTTATATTTAGAAAAGTTAAAACAATCTACAATTTGGAACGAAGTATAAAGTATCTAAAATGAACATCCTTACTGTCAACCCCATCTAGTTTTGACCCCTGGCTCGTTTTATCTCTGTCACCCCGCAACAGTCATAGCACCATGTGCTCACAACCTGCCACGTCCTACCCGCCTGGGTACAGTAGCTGCGGATGCACAAAGGGCAGATGGTGCTTCCCAGTCCCAGCCCAGAGCACATCCAGCCTAAGCAAGGATGACATGTGCCACATCCGAGCCTTGCCGGAACCGAGATGGAGGAGGGCAGGCTGGGGTAGCTCGCTTATGCAATATGGTGGGGATTGGTTGCCTTGGTAAAGGCTAACCTGGCTCCAGCAATACAGTGAGAGCATGTTTGGTTGCCTAACCAAGACTCTTAGTTTGGCTCCGCCAATGCAAAAGGTGCTCCTAAGCCAGGCTTACCTAGTACGCAATTCACGAGCGTTCTCCAGTGACCAGGCTCTAGTTCTCTCATCTCCCCAATCCTTCACCTCTCCTCCTCTCAACCACCAGCAACGTGGGCCACAGCAACGGTGGCGACCCCATCGAGTCAACTCCTCCACGGCCAGATCGCTAAACCTACGAGTGCGGCTGCTTGCTTGTCGTGAATCTGAAGGTCCATGCCGTCGCTCGCGCACTACTCTGCCGCCCCTTCACACACAAGCTCCACGCATCAATCCTCTATCCGGTATCCGCCGCCCTTTAGCTTGCCCTCCATGTCCTGCTCTACGGCAGCATGCTACACAACAAGCACTCTACAACGACGCTGGAGCTTGATTCGGCTATGCTTGACCTCAAGTTGACGGCACGTTGGATCTCAGTGGGCCGTGGAGGAAGAGGGAGCAGCAGCAACAGAGCCTGCAGGATGAGCCAGAAGAGATGACGTCGGATTGATGGCTCAGGCGGCGCTCCTTCGTTGCTCGTGCCAGATTGATATGCATCGACAAATTTGAAGGCGGCGGTAGCAGGAGCGATTCTGGAGCATGCTCGCCCTCATCCCCAATTGCAACAGCAGCGATTGGTGGATGGACAGAGAGACTAAAAGCTGATTTGATCTTATTTTATTTTGCTAATGTCTTTCTCCTGGATCAATTCTTCCTGCAGCTCGTGATCACTTTCTATGTTAGTTCATAGTTTATTTTTCTCTTCACAACTTAGAGAAGGTGATGACCTCGAGTCCTCGACGGTGGAGAAGAAGAGAGATGAATGTGATGGTAAGTTCACCTTAAACCAGTGCAAGGTCATCATATTGCACTATGCACTCAAACAAACAAGAGCTTCGCAATGCAGGCTATCACAAGCCACCGAACCAAACACGGGCAACTTGTATTGATTTAGCCTGGTGAAGACTACCCTAGCTTAGTCTTGGCCTGGCTAGCAACCAATGCAACCAACCAATCACTACCTATCTGAAGTGGCTGCCAGAGGCATCACCACGGCCCCCACGGCCAAGGAGGATAAGGAGGAGGTATCGGTGCTACAGCTTGGAGGTGTGTACTTGCTGGATCCGGCATGGCCTACTCAAAATAGCGAAGGTGGTGCCTTTGGCCTCGGCCTAGACTTCCTTGCTATCAAAAGCGTGGTGATCTGGAGCAAGAGAGAAATTTTGATATTTGACACTCAATACGCGCGTCTCACCGGATTTGACATACAATTCGCATTCCTTTCAATATTTGACACTCCGCACACGAATTGTTTCGATTCAGGAGTTTCTCTTCCTCTTTTCCCAATTTTCATCTTTTCTTTTTGTTTTCTCTCATAAGGCCTAGTGAACGGACAATAATACCCCTGTTCTTTAACTCCCAATTCTTCTCTTTTTGTTTTCTCTCATCAGGCCTAGTGAACAGACAATAATACTCATGTTCTTTAACGCTTTGCAAGAAACAAAACGTAAAAACAAGAATATGTTTTCACTGGTTCTTCTTCCCCAACTTCATAAATTCAATCATGGAGAACCAGAGAACCTCAACCATGGAATGGAACTGGCGAAAGATGAAATAGAACGAGGGAAGGGAATCGAGTCTGATTTGGTGTTTTTTTGGTTGGATTTGCATGCAGTGGTGCATGGCGGCTGGAACAAAGCTTGGCTGTTGGCTTGCTGGCCTTCATCCACGACGCAGATGCCTCGGTCCGCTGCCTGCTCTGCACGCCCGATGCAGGCTTGGCCGGCCCACTTGCCCAGCACGGCACATGGTTGCCTCCACCTACCTTGCCCGCTCCACAGATGCCTTCACCTAGCAAGGCCGCGCGCCACCTCCGCATGCTGCATGCAGCCGCACACCATCAATGCAAGCTCGCAAGTCGCAAGGAGCGGCGGCAAGCTATGGGGCGGGCAGGTGGAGGATGGGTGGTCTGTACCTACTGCTGCTTTGGCCGTGGCGAGGAGACGTCCGAGCCGGCGGTGGTGGCAAGTTCCATCACAAGAGGAACAAGAGACGCAGGTGAGAGAAAAGGATAAGGGTAGGGGCATTATCATCCGTTCACTAAGGCTGATGAGAGAAAAGAAACAAGAAAAGATGGAAATTGAGAAAAAAAAAAGAAGAGAAACCCTTGAATCAAAATTCGCATGCAGAGTGTCAAATATTGAAAGCCATGCGAACTGGATGTTAAATTTGGTGAAGTGCACGTATTGAGTGTCAAACGGCCATTAGCAGTTCTATCAGTTATTTCATTATTGGCCCTAGAAACATGAGAAGGTGCATTTTGACCAACAAGCCAGAAATGGTCGAAATTTCTCGGAGCAAGAAGGTGGTCGTAGCTAAATGTAGCCTGAGCAAGAAGGACCTGGAAGAAGTTGATTGCAAATAGGCACCGCAGCTTGGAGATTTTTGGCACACCAGTGGAAACACGCATAGGTGAGCACGGTGAAGCCAGAGAGCAAAGAGGTCCTCAAGATTGCTAGTGAGATGGAGGTGGCAGCAAGAGATGGATGAGGGAGAGAGGGGAGAGAGGTGGGTTCGAGCCACATCATTACTTAGTTGGCAAAAAGCTAAAACCATTGCCATGTCATCATAGTACCACCAAAAAGGGAATAGGGATCAAAATTGAGCAATATTAATAGTTGAAGTGCTAAATTGGACAGTTGGACAAACTTGGAGTTGACAGTTAAAATTGGACAAATTCAAGACTTGAAGGTCCAAAATGGATTTTTTCCCCATAATTTGAAATGTTCTCTTCACATTTTGAATTGTTCCTGCTAATAGTTTTAGTTTGCATAATATATTGAATCTGCCATGTCCATTAAACTAGAAGGCCTCACTTGGACTAATCTACTTGAACAGAGTGTTGGTGATTAGACAACAACATAAAACAAGAGGATGTGGGTTACGTGCTCAAACAAGGATCGGAGTGGGTTTGGCCTGTTCTACAAAAGCTAGTTTTACAAGATTTGGTTGCAGCGGCATCAGTCGGATTAATTACCATTGTCGTGTATGTGCTTTTTATAAAATTTTGATGGTCGTATCTATCCTAGTTATTCTGAGGTAGTGTTTTTCATGATTTTTATATCAGCTCGATTCAATGTAACGATCATGAAAATCACTAAGGCCCCGTTTGGGTCCAAGGAATTGGAATCTATTTAATGGAGTAGGCTAATTTATGTTGGAATGTGGCATTCCACAACTTTCCAAAGTTTAGATATAAGCCTATCTTAAATTCATGGGGTGGGAGATGGAAATTGATTCTATAGATTATGGTTATTAGATGGAATTCAATTCTTATAGCACGCTCTTAGACTCGCTTCTCTATAGTAGAAGTGCAGCATACAAGTATCTCTCCCATATCACCAACTATAATATACAACTATATTCCACATACAATTATATTAGCTTAATTAATTTGTGTCTAAATTATGATTATTAGGATGGAATTCAATTCCAATGATCCAAACGGGGCCTAAAGCTTTATTATAAAGAAATCATCCATTTTGTGTTAACATAGTAACTTCATCCATTGCAGCAGCCGACAGCTGAGAGAAAATGAAAACTAGAAGGAAAAGTGTGTGCTTTATATCGTCTACAGTATTAGTACCCAAGTGTTGCCAAGATCATGCTGAACAATCTGAAATCATGACTAACCCACATAAACCTTGCAATCATGAGCATACACTTATTACTCATTTTTGTGATCCAATGATTTATTATATGTCATCGGAACTAAACAACTAAACGCTGCAGCATACATCTGGTACCCATCATCATATCCTGGCATCCATAAAAAATCTAAACACAAGAAAGGGAGATAGCACGACCTTAAATTTATATAATAAATTTACCACAAATTTCTATAAAGGATAGGTTGATTCTAAGAAGATGTTGAACGTGCAGATTATTTTATTTGTTGTTTCATCTATTTTTATTGAAAAAAAGGTAGAGTAATGAATGATGACAACGTTTTCTCCAGTGTGTGGTTAATTTGAAAATTAGTAGAGTAAATGAGTGATAGCAATGTTTCCTCTGGTATGCCAAACACCTTTTTTTCAGAAAACATGACCCTCGCTTTAGACCAAGTCGACCTGATGAAATCCCAACCTGCAACCTGCAAGGCTGCAAGTACAAGATAGCCCATCTAGTCCAACCTTATTCAAGGCTTCCCAAAATACATTATATAGTTTCTTGAGAAGTACAAGATAGCCCATCTTTGACAACATAAGTACTACCTCCTTCCATAAATATATGGTGTCTAGGATAAGCTAATTTGCTTGTCCTAATTAAACGCCATACATTTATGAACGGAGGGAGTATATATTATCAAATGCCAGCCATCAAACATACCTTTAAATCATGAAATGGCACGTGCAGCTTGACAAAGAAAGGTCGAGAATCCGGACTTATGTCACATTGCTCTGATTCTTATTTTCCTTAAGAGAAACACATTTGTGGGACTACAATTGTTCAAGAGAAATTTTCAAATAATCAATTGGTATTAACATCTTTGCTTATGAATTTGACATAAAAGACGATATATCGTGCTTGTGGTTTTCTGGATTGTGCATACAAGCACAATACAACATAGAGCAATCATGCATATCCGATAATTAATACTCAAAACAACCAAACAGTACCAGAATAACTAATGCAAAGCTTAACACTGAAAACATAATGATGATCCAGCACGAATGACACTCAGACCCGGCCTGGTACTGTAAAACAACATTAAAAAGTGTACTCTTGCGATGCTGAAACTGCAAAAAAAGTGTGGTTCTCCGACATTTACTCTAAATAAAGGTAGAATAAAGGAGTGATGACAACGTTTCCTCCCGTGTGCCAACAAAATAACTCTTTACTTTTTCAGGTAAACATAACAGTTGTTTCCGTCTACAAGTACTCAACCTGAAATTCTAATATCCAATATCTACTCCAACTAGTTAATATGTACTGTACGAATTAACCTTCTTCAGGGCTTCCAAAAAAGTATACAGTTCCTTGAAATTTTCCTAATAGCCATGTTTGATAGTGAAACATACATATGTCAGTAAGTTCCAAATATATGCTTGTAGTTAAGGCCAAGACAAAAGTATTTTCAAATAATCTCAGTCATCAAACTTGTGAATAAATTGCAAAGAGCATGTACATATATAGCTTTGACAGAGAAAGGTCAAGCACCCCGATTTATGTTCGGATTGCTCTCTTTCTTCCTTTTCGTTAAGAGAAGCCAACATCAGCATATTCATGGGATTACAATTCTCCAAGTAAAGGTAAAAACATCTTTTAATTTACAGAAACTCAAATCGGATACAAGTAGATCTTTTAAAAATATAATATGTACTATTGATTTGCTATAATGTGCATAGATAGCAATCATGCAGACCCAATTATTCGTACACCAAACAACCAAACACTGTAAGATGTCTATGCAAAGCTGAACACTGGAGAAGGAAAGAGTCCATCCATCATCCAACCTAATAAAATCTTTAAAGAAACCCAACGCGTACGGACACCATATCCTAGTATTGTAACAGCTAACAGCACTCCATTAACACCTCGCATGGTGCAACAGCTAATTCACCCAATCCGTTCCGGCCAGCTCAGAAGCACAAGGTGGGACGCCATGGCCGCCGCTCGTGGTCGCCGACGCCATGATCCTGCGAGAGCCACCGTTGCTGGTGATCGGTCGGCGACGACGGCGGTGACCGCCTCCTGATGTTCTGGTTCAGCCAGCTGATCCAACCTCCGGCAGACCAGATGGAAGATGACTTGCCTCTGCACTTGTTGTCCTTGGACTGAGACCTGGATTGGTAGGACGGTGGCGGCGAGATCGGCGGCATGGAGCTTGCGGCGGAGGCCGGTGTGACGGAGCTCTTGGGCGTGCCCGGCTTGGACTCCCACAGGAACGGCACCGTGCCGGCGCCGAGGCTGTAGTAAACCCTGAAGGACGCGTTGGCCACGTTTGAGCGATCCCTTGAGAGGATCCTCGAGCTGAATAGCTTGGGCCCTTCTTGCTTACCGGAGCTCATCTGCTCATATTAGAGAGAAAGGAGAGAGAGAAGAGAGATGCTCAGAGAGAGAGAGAGAGAGAGAGAGAGAGAGAGAGAAAGGGATGCTTGCTCCTTGCAAAGTACCTTACAGGAAGTTGCAGCGAGCAAAGGTGTGTGGCACAAACGAGTACACAATTGAATGAGGGATGTGATTGCGAGTGAGTGGGGAGGGTGGTGTGTATATATGGGTCCGTTGATCTGATTCGATTGGGATGGCTTTTTTTGTTGGCTTGAGGCTGAAGAGAGAGAACTGGGACAAAAAAGTTAAGTGTTGTGGTGCTTGTCAAAAGAAAATTGTGTTGCGGTGTGGGGGGTGGCAATTATGTTGAGCTTAGGTGATAATGACCATGATTAATGGTGTGCATTATTGTTAGGCTAAAAATGGTGTGCCGTTGTTTATGGTTGTCTGAAGAAGATGATGCACCAAGTACCGTGTTGGATCCAAAAGAAAATGAGAGGGGACAGATTAAAAGGGGAAGAGGTGACCCACTATAAGGGGGAAAAAAGCCTCAAATGTGCTCTACCTTATCTATTGAGACACATCTTGGGAGTATTCACAGTGGATTGGTAAAATAAAATAGTCCATCCTCTATCACCATTTAGTTTGAGATAATTTTGTAAACCCTCCTATTATTTACTTGGCATACTAGAGTGCATGCCATTTTTTAAAAATAAATCATTGATACCACTAGCATCTTAGGAGTATATACATATAATTGTTTATATTCACCACATGGAAAATGGTAATAGTATATTTTCCATGAAAGTAGTACTATATATTGTAATATTTTAAACATTTTCTGGACATATAATTAGGGATGTAATTGAGAGCACATGTTGAAACTCTCCTACCGACCCGTGAAAAAGAAAAGCGGAGTAAGTACGATGGAGCAAATAAGAGGACTGTACTCACAACAACAAGCTTAACCAAATCCCGACATGATTGTGTCATCTTACCTATCTATAGTGCAAATTAGCGTACTAAAAGATAGAAAAATTAAGAGGTTTAGTGACAAATGTCCACCTAAAGCTCCAATGGGCATTTAAACTTAACCGCCCGATGTTTCCCGGCGAAGAAAAGAATTTTGGAATCTTTCAATGAAAGATCAGAAAGGTCCACGAATTGAGCTCGCAACTACTTATTACCCTCCCAACATGCATCCATGAAGTACTAGGACAGGGTACTTTAGTTTTTGTTCTTTATGACCTTTTACAAAAGCAGGTCTTTTGCAACAGGATTAGCCAATACCTTTGCTGTTTTGCTTTATGCTTTGTTGTCTGATTCCATGGTTTTTGCTTCTGCTTAATGGAGAGAGTAGTTCAACCGAGTGGCTTCTAGTGGCTTGTCCATAACCGGGTGACTTTCAAATGGCGGTCATAGATTGTGTTACGATGATGATATGCGGTAAGGTACTATGGTCGGTACAAGTTCAACTTCTTCCTTTTTGATCTCCCTAATAGCATATTGAAATCTTCTACAAAATCTAGAAAAGGTTACTCATATTTAAGCACCATTATTGAAACTTGCGAATCACAGAAGAGTGTAAAATTAAAAGGTGTAGACATGTAGATCACAACTCGAAGAGTTTTAGTTAGGTTCAAGAATCTGGCCACGTGATTGTCCACTGTCCGTCAATGATTGTCTCCCTGTGGTACAAAGACCTACAAGCAGTCATAGGAATTCAAATTTACTAATTACGCCCCACAAAATTATTTAGTTACAGCGACTTTCCAAACTAAATCATTGATATTGTAGCATTCAGTTCATCAATTGTCCTTGTACACAGATCGAATTGCAATGACAAACTTCAGATATTACATTGTATATATTATAATGACGCTGGTGGTTGTCAGAATTAATAAGTCAATGGAAAAATATATGACTTTAGATTGGTAGTTCAATAAAACCACTTGAACAGGTTCCATGGATCTAAGCAGAAATCAAGTACATATATTACTACTAATTTAGTTTTGTCATGCCATGGATTTAATATAACATTGTTAGTATGTAAAGCAAACACGCTGAATTTCTTGTAAAAGCTATGATTAAATATGTTTAATTCATTCTTCTTCTTTTCTTGTAAATGTTTGCACACAAATAACCTTCTAACTCGAGGTTGGTAGACGTACGCCCATGTTGTTGTAATCCAGGCATCCAGCAAGTAGAAAAAATAGTGGCGAAAAGCACTCCCTACCAGAACCGTAGAAACAAAAATTTGCACGCAAGGGCTGAGATGCGAGCGAACACATGTAGTTTACGGTTTCAATTGACTGCCTTTTCACAAGTCTGCCAGGTCTCACCAAATCTACCAAGAATTTCGAGTGTACAAAGCCAAGAATCGATCGAAATTGGCCAAATGTATGGTTCACTTTCACGAGTCGGTCCGTTCATAAAGGCGATGCTAGCTTGACACAGGCCTATGTATACGTTGCAAGTGCAGTGTCATTTCGTTAGACGTTTTCATACAATGAGGTCATTAACTTTGATTCTGTCCAGATCAACCTACTAATTGCAAAAGCA
This sequence comes from Setaria italica, assembly GCF_000263155.2. Taxonomy (NCBI): domain Eukaryota; kingdom Viridiplantae; phylum Streptophyta; class Magnoliopsida; order Poales; family Poaceae; genus Setaria; species Setaria italica. The sequence goes on along the minus strand of NC_028451.1, from coordinate 8,100,125 downwards.
TACACGTTAACGACTAGCATGATTTGTCTGTACGTGCTTGTAGCCTTTGTAAACCTAAGCTTCTAAGAGATCTTGCCAAGGGAAGAGATTATTGTATGCGATTGATTGACCAGATCTTGTTATCAGTCAACAGGCACGAAATTTTCGTGGATTAGTTCAGCTAACTTTAGGCCACTTGCTTCCAAGTCGCTGGCCTTGCTTGGATGGATTTTTTAAAAGGTTAAGTGCTCCAGTTGGTAATAGCTAGCGATACTTCGAGTGCACCTGCCTCGGGTCAGTAGCAGAGCCGCTAGATGTCCATCATCTAAATGTGAAGTTGTGAACAAGACTTTTTCATCAGTTGTATGAAAATATATACACTCCAATCTCAAATATATCATTTTTTATTAAATATGCACGCAATCGAACTTATGGAACTCCAATTATTCTCTAAAATAAATCTATTGAAAACAAGAAGACTCTAGGCAGTTATGCACAAGGTTGACTTGCATAATCATAGGCACCAAGGCCAATCCTTGTATATACAGTTATTGATGAGAAGGACAAGAGATCCAGTGTACTGTTCGTAGCAAAGCTGCTAACACGACATGCAAACAATCGTCAGATTGCTTCGTCTATAATCATCCAAGTCATCACCTCCAGTGGTAGTCCCCAATCTACATCCATCTCCTATACTCAGGCCAGGTGATCCATCAGGCCACTCACTCACTGAACGCTTTCGGGAAACGAGCATCACCAGCTTTGCCGACGATGATGAGACATCAGTAGTGTAAGTGGCCCTCCTGCCGCCATGCCATCCTCTCAATGCAACTTCTGTTCGAACGTCACTGAAACTCCTTTTTTTCTGTGTGAAGCGTAGCTTCGAAATTTTTAACTTACAAGTTCTGATGCACTCGAAGATCACCGTGTAAGTGTTCAACCTCAAATTGAAACTCAAATTAAGATCAACCTTGAAATAAACGGCAAAACTTTTGACACATGAACCGTTGTGTTCCGAAAATCTTTAAACTTGTTTAGGACTTGGTGCTATCCTATCACACTGAAAATCTTAATAATTTAAGCGCTAGAGGGTATAGAAGAGTGCTCATCCAAAACCAGTTGAACCAGCGTGGCGGATTATCAGATGAAGGTGTGCCTACGGATGGGGACTGGATCTAGTGTGGCTGTGTGGGTTGTTAGCGCGTCGGCGTCGTGGGTGTCGCGGGGAACAAACGTGATGCCTACAGCAGCAACCGGCGGCGTCGCTGTGCCGTAAAACACGTACGCGGTGCACGACGCGACGCATGACATGCCTTCCTGTTCAATTCTAAGAGACGTGGATATGCGTAGTAACGCAAGTAACACAGCACACGTTAGCCATTCTTCAGCCATGGATCGGAGTCCCCTGGATTTTGGGCGCGTAGAAAGGTGCAGCTTCTTCTCTTCTTTCCATTCTTTTCTTTTTGTGATCGAGCTAGGGAAACTTATTGTTTATTGGGAGCCAGGGAGGTATGTGCATGAATGACTGTTTTTAGTGGGAAAGAGTGTGTGATGTCTAGCAGCTCGTAATTTCACCAATTTGGAAGCCCATTAGCTCATTTGTTATGGCAAACATTGCTTATACATGTTGTATGTTGAAATTGGGGCTGTTTGTGATAATCTGCAACTCTAGGGTCTCTTTACAAGTCTGCCATTTTAAGGGGCAGCCCCAACTCGAATCAGAACCGAGTGTTCTGTTATGTTCTTCACCTTGGGAGAGAGCTAGCGTTAGAGAGAGGAGAGGACAGGCTTAGATCCACCAAATCCATCTAGTAGAAAGTGAAATCCGTGAGGGATTTGGAGCCTCCCAATCCTTGTTGGCTCCCACCTCTTGTATTGCTTCTTCATATGGTGGATTGCTCGCCGCCGCCCGTGATTTTTTCCCGCAAGGGGTTTCCACATAAATCTTGGTGTCTACCCTTAATTTGGTATTTTCTTTGCCATATGTGTTGATTAAGTCACCGCCTTGCTTGCTATTGATCCATGTGTGAAGTTGTTGCTTGTATGGATGAGTTGGCATGAGAAGCATATGTGTGTTCTTTGATATGTTGATATGAGATGATGGGGATTGATATTCTAGTGAGCTAGCTGCTGCAAGTATTTTGTTACTGAATCATTAGACAGCTTGTGGTTTGAAAGTTTTGAAGCATATTTGGTGTCTTGTTCATGCTCACAAGGTGTTCGGTGAAATGCTTGTGACAAGTTATTTTGCTAATTTGATTATTCCGCTGCTCCATTGTTATCACAAGTGGTATCAAGACTATTAATTATCAAAGGCACAAATTAATCTTGCTGATTTGGTTCAATATGTGACAGGTCCATGGACCCGGGGTCCCCAATGGGACCGCCTCCCTGCAATGCTTGGCCCAACAAGAGGTGCGGCGACGACGCGTACCTGGGCCGGCCTGGCAACGCAACGCAGGCCGAGACCAAGATCTGGCCACTGACCGACTCCTCCGACCAGGAGGCCTGGTCAGCACCCCGACCAGAAGGGTCCAGTCGGGGGTGGGACCACAGTCCGGCCCCTGACCGAGTTCCCCCGACCAGGGATGCGCCGTACCGACCACACCACTCCCCCCGACCGGCACGGCCGGGGCCGACTAGGATGATTGACCGGGGACGCCCGCTCGGTGTGGGCCTAGGAAGTAGGTGGAACGGATAAGAGGAAGCACCCAGGTCAACTACCGTACGAGGAACCGTACCACGCCATGCCCTACACATGCCCCACACTGTGCCGCCGCAACCTACCCGCTACAACAGAGTGGCCTGACGAGGTGAACAGGGACCGAGGACGACGACCATACCATACCCGACGACGTGAGCCTCGACAAGACTAGGCAGCGCCACGCACTCTCCCACCCCCCTTTCTCTCTCTCTGACTTGTAAGGTCATCCCCTTCTACTATAAAAGGGGACGGGTCCTCCCCGTCTGAGCGCTCTCTCGGGCTTCACCACTTCCACATGCTTCATGCTCTCGAACACTTAGTGCATGTCTGAGCCCCCGGTCACTCTCTCCCACTCGGATCAGAGCACGATCAAGTCTCAAACACACCCTCTCATCTCTCTTGTTTGTACCCCCACTGTAAACTTTGAGCACCTGGGCTCAGGAATATAGTCAACCGACCAACCCTGACCGGACGTAGGGCTCATTGCCCGAACTAGTATACATTCTATGTCATTGTGTGCTAGGCCATATCTGATCTAATGCATGGCAAAACTACAATATTTACTAGTCGACCAGATTTCGCCCCGATAGTTGGCGCCGTCCGTGGGAAAGACGTCGTGCTTTCGCATTTTTGCAGGTCATCGGATGGCCCACCTTCCTGCTACTTTCGGCATGACGAGCTCGAGCGACACGATTCGTTTTGGCTCGCTGGAGTTTCCCGTACCCATGCTCGGTGGGATGTGGGTCCCGCTCGTCTTTGCACCATCCTAGACCTTCCGCATCGGAAATCTGGACTTCATCGCCGATCAGCTCGGCGTACTCCGCCTCCGCAAGGAGGCAACCACCCCGGCGTCCCCGGGAGGAGGAGCTCCCTCCATCGACTGTGAGCTGCTCGACGATCTCGACGTTGAGGCGCTCACACTCCGCATCAAGTCCGTGTTGGGCTCGAACCCCACGGTGACGTGGACACTATCGTGTACTCACTGATCAACACTTTCCACCAGCTTCCCAGAGGGACCCCGCTATCTCCGCCACGCGGCTGGTTCCCCTATAGTCTCGCGTCCCCTGCGGACGCGGACGCACAGGGGCTCTGGAGGGGCATGACGTCACCCCCTCACCCATGCGAGTTCGTGGGAATGGCGGATTACGCTCCCGCCTCCTTCCACGACCTCTGCAACGAAGAGATAGAAAGCAACAGCTCCAGCATCGGTGGCATCATGGCGTCCAGCCATCCTATGTCGCGGGAGCGCCATGGCGGATGCCAAAGGATAGCCACCGGAGGTGTTGGAGTCTCAGCAGGCTCACACCCCACCGGACCACCACACGAAGGCCCAAACGCAGGCGTACGGCAACGAGTCGCGTCAACAGCGGCAGGCCCAGCAGCCACCCGCGCCGGCGCGCCCAGTGGCGCACTCTGAGTTGTACGCGCGCAACCCGATGAGCGGCGCTCGAGGTCGTGCCCGCTAGGTCCAACGCAACATCCTAGTTGGGGGGGACGACCCGCCACAGTTCGCTCAGGCTGGTCAGAACATCGCAGTTGCAGCGATGCTTCTGCGCAGCCTCCCCGAGCCTGCCAACCTGCAGGAGCAGGCAATCCACCGGAACCTCCGAGCGCTAGTAGAGATCACCGCCATCCAGCAGGCTGAATGCTCCGCATCACGACAACAGCACGTGGCCTCTTACCCGACCAGGGCATTAGGGCCGCACCAGCCGAGTCACTCCATCTGGTTGCCCCTGCAGCTGCATCGTGCAGGGCGGAGTGCCGCAGCCGCCAAGCAGCCTGACCCGGCACCAGCTCCATGTCGCCAGCACATGCGTGAGTGGCTTGGACCGAACCGTGATCCACGCAGCGTCATCCATGCTCGACGCCTAGCTCGGCACGATGCCGACGTCCACCGAATGGTGGGAAACGCGGGTGGCGTGAACCATGACCGGTCCGATGAGGGACACAAGGAGGTACACCCTACGTGTGGCGGCCAACCGAGCGACCGGTACGGCGATCGGAGTCCTAGCCCGGATGGACCGGGACCATGGGCCTTTGGTCATCGCATCCAAAAAGCGTCATTCCTACAACACTTCTAACCGCCCACCAACATCACCAAGTACACTGGGAAGACGAACCCCGGTGTATGGTTGGAAGACTTCTGGCTCGTCTGCCAAGCCGGTGGCGCAAATGATGATTACTTCATCATCCAATACCTCCCCATCTATGTAGGGGAGTTCGTTTGAGCTTGGTTCGAATTCCTTCCACCCAGCAGCATTCGTGACTGGGCGGACCTCAAGAAGGTCTTCATATGGAACTTACAGGGGACCTATGTCTGCCCTGGGAACTCCTGGGACCTCAAGAGTTGCAACCAAGAGTCCAACGAGTCCCTACAGGATTACATCCGCAGGTTCTCCACGCAGTGCAACTCCTTCCCCGACATCGTCGACGCAGATGTCGTCAGCGCGTTCCTCTTTGGGATTACCTGCAAATCCTTGGTCCACAAGCTCGGCTGTGTCAAGCCTCGGACCACCCGTGACCTGCTTGACATCGCCACAAACCACACCTCTGACGAGGAGGCGGTCGGGGTAGTCTTCAACGATGGTCAGGACAAGGGCAAGGCCAAGCGCGAAGTCCAGGACAAGGGCCCCTCCACACAGAGGGGTAAGAAGAACAAGAAGGACCGGCACCGACCGACCAACCCGACCATGGTCGCCGCGAGCGACTGTCCGGGCAAGCAGCCCTAGCAGGGCCAGCATGACCACTTCGACAAGCTCATGGAGAGCCCCTGCACCAATCACGCCTACCCTGTCAAGCACCTCTACAAAAACTGCGAACTCCTCAAGCGCTTTCTACGACAAGCCGGCAAGCCCAAGGAGGGGAAGGGCAAGGAGGACACAGCCAAGAACGGAGGCGCACTGAGCAAGGAAGGAGATGGCTTCCCCGACCCCGAAGGATGCCTCATGATCTTCGGGGGATCCGATGCCGACCACTCCAAGCACTAGCGCAAGGTGCACTACCGAAAGGTATGTGCTATCGACTCAGCCGTCCCCATTTTCCTTGACACCATGCGCATCGCCCGGTCTGAGCTTTGACCCGTGAGCTCCCCTTTCCATGGTGTGATCCAGGGGATGCAGGCGTACCTGCTCAGGCAGATCGACCTATCCATCATGTTTGGCGACTGCGCCAACTTCCGCATGGAGGTCCTGACCTTTGAGGTGGTGGATTTCTTGGGGTCCTACCACACCCTCTTGGGACGACCATGCTATGCCAAGTTCATGGTAGTCCCCAACTACACCTACCTCAAGCTCAAGATTCCGGGACCGAACGGCATCATCACCGTGGTTAGCACCTTCTCGCACGCCTACACGTGCAACCGCGAGCACTATGAGCTCTCCATCGGCATCGTCAACTCTGCCGAGCTCCCGAGCTTCGAAACATGGTCGTGCCGACGATGCCCGACTACAACAAGCTGACCTCCTCGAGCGCCTTCAGCCCGACCGAGGAGACCAAGGCAGTAGAGGTTGACCCCAGTGACATGACCAATACGGTGCGGATCGGGACCAAGCTCCCGACCAAATAGGAAAGTGAGCTCATCGACTTCCTGCGCGCAAATCAGGACGTCTTCGCATGGAAGCCTTCTGACATGCCAAGCATACCGAGGGAGGTCACCGAGCACGCACTACGCATCGCCCCGGGCTCGAAGCCCGTCAAGCAACGCCTGCGCCGCTTTGACGACAAGAGGTGTAGGGCTATAGGTGAGGAGATCGCATAACTACTGGCGGCTGGATTCATCAAGGAAGTGTACCACTCCGACTGGCTTGCTAATTCTATTCTTGTAAAAAAGAAGAATGGGAAATGGAGAATGTGTGTTGACTATACTATCCTTAACAAGGCATGTCCCAAGGATCACCCTTTACCACGCATAGATCAGATAGTCGACTCCACCTCAGGATGCGAAATCCTCTCCTTTCTGGATGCCTACACGGGCTATCACTAGATCGCAATGAAAGAGTCCGACAAGGTTGTGACCTCCTTCATCACCCGACATGGTTTGTCTTGCTACGTGACTATGTCGCTCGGTCTAAAGAACATCGGTGCCACCTATCAGTGGTGCATGCAGCGGTGCTTTGGCGACCAGATCGATCCGCCCGACCAACCCGACCAAGTCGAGCGGCCAAAACCTAATATTGCCATCTACGTGGATGACATAGTAGTAAAAACGGCTCAAGCTAGCGATCTGATCGCAAACTTAGCCGCAACATTCGCAAACCTCCAAAGGTTCAGCATCAAATTGAATCCCGAAAAATGTGTTTTTGGGGTTTCGAAGGGGAAGGTGCTCGGATACCTCATGTCTGAGCGCGGCATCGAAGCCAACCCTGAAAAGATCATGGCCATCACCAACATAGGCCCCATACACAACATCAAAGGTGTATAGAGGCTCACTGGTTGCTTGGCCACCCTAAGTCGGTTCATCTCCCAACTAGGCGAACGAGGGATGCCTCTCTACAAGCTCCTCAAGAAGGCAGACACATTTGTCTGGACGAAGGAGGCACAACAGGCTTTGGAAAGCCTCAAATCACTGTTGACTTCGGCCCCGATCCTCGTCGCTCCCAAACAGGAAGAACCTCTCCTCCTTTACATTGTGGCAAGCAACCACGTGGTCAGCTCCGCCCTCGTCATTGAGAGGAAGGAGCCGGGTCACGCACTAAAGGTCTAGCGACCGATGTACTTCGTCAATGAGGTACTCGCCGACACCAAAGTCCGCTACCCCCAGGTCTAGAAGCTTCTATACGCCGTACTGATGGCGACCCGGAAGCTCCTGCACTACTTCACCAAACACAAGGTCACGATCGTCACCTCGTATCCGTTGGGGGAGATCATCCACAATCGCGATGCTGCGGGATGGATCTCCAAGTGGGCACTCGAGTTTATGGGCCACGACATCAAGTACATCCCCTGTACCGCCATCAAGTCTCAAGCTCTAGCTGACTTTGTCGTCGAATGGACGGAGGTTCAGACCCCAACCCCAGATGTCACCCATGAGTACTGGACGATGTACTTCGACGGGTCGGTCATGAGACCTGGCTCGGGGGCTGGAGTGGTCCTAATCTCCCTGGAGGGGAACAGGCTCCGCTACATAATTTGTCTCCATTTTCCAGCTTTGAACAACGTCGCAGAGTACAAGGCCCCCATCAATGGGCTGTGTATCGCCATCGAGCTCGGCGCAACACAGCTTTATGTCCGCGGTGACTCGGAGCTAGTAGTCGACCAGATCATGAAGGAGTCCTCCTGCAAGAGCCCTCTCATAGCGGCGTACTACCAAGAGGTGCGCAAGCTCGAGGACAAGTTCTGGGGGATTGAGCGGCGTCATGTACCGCGAAAGGACAACGATGTCGCTGACTTCCTCGCAAAATTGGCGGTCCGACGAGGCCTGCCCCCCGATGGAGTCTTTGTGAACGACCTCCATGAGCCATCTGCCCGCGTCTGAGAGGACCCAACCCATCCACGATCCGATGAGACATGAACACTCAACTCGAGGGCTCCAACGCTCCAACGCAGCCCGACACCAACCGAGCACTCGGGGGGCTCCGACCCTGACACCGTCGTGATGGCGCTTAACCCGGCTGACTGGAGAGCACCACTGCTCGCCTACATCCTCTAAGGAGTCCTCCCGCTGGAGAGGACTGAAGCACGACGGGTTGCTCGACGTGCTAAGATGTTCGTCACCATTGGTGATGAACTTTACAAGAGAAGTCTATCGGGAATACTCATGAAGTGCATCCCGACCGATCAGGGGAAACAACTTCTCCTTGAAGTCCACACCGGAATTTGCGGACACCATGCGGCCTCAAGGTTGCTGGTCAGAAATGCCTTTCGCCAAGGTTTCTACTGGCCCACGGCGCTGCAAGACACAGAAGAGCTTGTCCACAGGTGTGAGGGATGCCAGTTCTACACTCGACAAACTCACCTGCTGGTGCAGGAGCTCCAGACCATCACCATTACCTGACCATTTGCGGTCTGGGGCCTCGACATGGTCGGGCCCCTCACAGAGGCCCCAGGTGGCTTCACTCACCTGTTGGTGGGGGTGGACAAGTTAAACAAGTGGATCGAGGTGAAACCCATCACCAACATCTGCTCACAAGAGGCGGTCGAGTTTTTCCTCGACATCGTCTATCGGTTTGGCATCCCAAATTGTATCATCATAGACAATGGAACAAACTTCGCTGGCAAGAAGTTCCTGGACTTCTGTGATGGTTATGGCATCAGGGTCGACTGGGCCTCGGTCGAGCACCTGCGGACCAATGGCTAGGTCGAGCGGGCTAATGGCATGGTCCTCCAAAGGCTCAAGCCATACATTTTGGACCGGCTCGAGAAGCATGCAAGGCGATGGGTTGCGGAGCTCCCAGCGGTCCTCTAGAGCCTGAGAACAACCCCAAATCAATCCACAGGGTTCACCCCCTTCTTCTTGGTGTACGGAGCTGAAGTGGTGTTGCCATCCGACCTCGACTACTCCGCTCCAAGGGTAAAACCATTTGACAAAGACCGAGCTGCGGAGCCTCAGCAGGACGCGGTCAACCTACTCGAGGAGGCATGAGAGACGGCCCTCATCCATTTTGCACGTTACCAGCAAACCCTACATAGGTACCACAAGAGAAAGATCTGCGGGAGGACCCTCGAGGTTGGCAACCACGTACTCCGGAGGACCCAGACAACCAAAGACAAGCACAAGCTCTCTCCGCCATGGGAAGGACCGTACACGGTGGCCGAGGTGATCCTACCAGGCGCCTATCGACTGAAGGACGACGAAGGCAACATTCTCACCAACACTTCGAACATCAAGCAGTTACATCGTTTCTTTCCCTAACTCGGTTCATTACCAGTCCTTTTCCATTCGACACTTGCTCCTACAGTGCCCCAGCACAAGCACTCTCGGCTTGGGTCACTCAGGGGCTCCACAGGGGTGTGGCACCATTCCCTCTTTACTTTTTCGTAATCACGCACTTCGCCCAAATGAAAGGGTACGCCCAAACGAAAGGGCATCCCGTCCTCTAAACTACCCTAAATAACTTACGCTCTAGCTTGCGGACCGATCAAACCCTGCCACAACTATGGTTATGAGCAGTTGAGCCTCATGGGCTACGCCCGGGTTCTTAAGGTTGTAGCCTACGGTCAACGGGCAGGCTTGAAAGGAAAAGGGTGAAAAGCAGAAGTTGCTTAAGGATAAAAATGAGAACGGGCGGGACCAGCTCCCCATCATGATTACAAAAGAACTTAAAATTGTTCACTCGGGGACTCACAAGCCCCCGCAAAATTTGTTTATGTACAAAGAACTAACTACTCCTATGAAAATCCTACTACTGACCCCCCGTCGGGTCGGTTGGCGGTGCAGCTGGCAAGGACGAAGGCTCCTCAGTTGTGGTCGAGTCGACTCTCAGGTCAGTCGTGGTCGAGAAAGCGCCCGGCTCCATCCCGGCCACCACCACTTCATCAGGATCAGCGACGCCCTCCTGACTCGCGCCTGCGGCCACCCACGAGGGACAAGCCTCCATCACCCACTACGCGGTGACATGCTCGGCGATCGCCTGCGTGTGCGGGGTCAAGCCCTCACCCAGCGTCTGGATCCCTTCCACGCTCCAACCGTCAGCGTACCCTCCACAGATCACCTCGAACTCCAAGGTGGGGTAGTGGGTTGCCACTGACGTTAGCACCCCCGATGCCCCGTGGAACACGCTATCTGAGATGAGCATCCGAACCATGTCCGGAATCTCTACGAGTTTGATGGCGGGTGCGCTGGTACTCAGCTTCGACCCGAACAGTTCAGTGACCACCGCCTGCGCCATGTTGCAGAGTTGATCAAGCTCTCCCTCCATGTTGACCCGCTCTTCCAGGGATCGGGTTCTGGCCAACCGTTGCCTGGGTCGTCTTCAACTCCACCTCCAGAGCTGCACAACAAACCAAATCAATGAAAGGCAAAAACAGGTATGACTCCCGACTTAAACTCCCAGGACGATGAGGCTTACCCTCCTTTGTGGAGACGACTGTGGTGCGGCCCTCCTTCGACTGCTGCAAATCTCGCCGTAGAAGGGCGACCTTCTCACCCAGCTCTGGGTATGGGAGACCAAGTTAGGAAGCAGAAAGCAAAGAGTCAAACACGGCAGTCAAGGGCAAAGAATATACATACCACGACCGGTGCTCTCAAGGATAGCCAGCCCCTCATCCTGCTGGGTCACCCTCTCCTATAGCTGAAGGACTTCCTGCTCCGACGATAGCACCTTCTGCTCGGCGTGCGCTCAGGCCGTTTGCTCTGCCCCCAGGGCCTCCTGCAAAGCTGCATCAACCTTCGCCAAATGGGCCTACGCTGCAGCAAGCACCTACTCGACAGCGGTCGCCCGCTCGAGTGTGCGACGCTCCGCCTCCTGGCGCTCCCTGACTGCCACCTCGACCTTCGCCAGGCGGGCACGTGTCGTGGCAACCTCCTACTTGATAGCAATCGCCCGCTCCCGGACTCCGGCCACCAGCACCGCCCGGTCTTGGGACTCCCAACGGGTAGCCTCCAGCTCACAAGTGAGCTCCCCGACCCACCGCAACACCGCCGCATCCTGTTACTGCCGATCGTGCTCCTCCCGGAGGAACCAGGACTTGCCGGCTGAGATACCCTCGAAGCCCTGCAGGACAAAAATAGGTGCGATAAGGCAGCCGGTAGAATGCCAAAGATCAAAGACAAAATCAAAAACCATTCGAAGCTTACCTCTCCGACATGAGGTAGGTCGACAGACACGGCCCGACGGGCAAGTTCGACCTCTTCCAGGGCCTCCTTTAGCTTCACCATGATGGAGACAAGGCCTGACTGCACCGACAAGCCGCTCCTCGCAAGCAGATCCTAGAGCTCCTGCTCCCTCCTGTCGCGAAGAACAAACCGGGCCTTTCCCGGCTCATCTAGCTGGGGCCACACCAGGCTGCGTGCCGCTCCTGATCCGCCATAAGACTCAGCCTCCGCGCCACCGAGCGACACCGGGATCACTGCTCGCTCCCGGTTCGGTTGGACAAGCGGTGGCACCACCCCGGTGCCTTCCTCACCGTCAGAGGGAACGTTCACCACCTCGACGCCGCGGTCTGCTAGCAGTTGGTCTTCCTCCATCCCGGCTGCCTCCGACGGGCTAGGGAGGTTGACCGCCTAGGTTCGGGCCAGGACCAGCTCGGGGGACATGTGAACCTCCACTGCGTCAGTGGTAGGCCCGACCTTGACTCCTTCGCTCCCCTCTAGCCCCGACCAGATGGGCGAGTCGAGGGTGAGCACCCCTCCACCGGGCGATACGGGGAGCACGGTGTCCTCCCTTACCTCATCCATGACTGGAAGGGAAGGGAATGCCATGGTTACCGCCACCGCAGGGTCCGTCGTCACTGCGGGGATCACCGTCATTGCGGCCGCCGCCGCACTCGCAACTGATGGAGGAAAAGCAAGCCCCATCAAGGTGGGTCAGGCTAACTCCGCCCCTGCTCCCCCCCTCACTCATCGCAATCTGCTACAGACTGGGCCTCCACTTTGTGTACGTGGGAGGTAGGAAGATGACCAGGGGGGCTGATGACCGGCCGCTACAAAAGGAGACATCGAAAACAAGTTAATCACGCCAAAAAACTCAGTCACATAGGCAAAGAAGGGTGCGATCACATACCCGACCGGAGGAGCTCGGAAGCCGATCGGTCCAGGATCGCTTGGGGGCTGCCACCCACACCCCCCCTCCCGGGACGACCAAGGGCGGGGGTGACCTGACCGGACCCCGATCGGCCTGCGACCGGCTGCGGCCACCGATTCATGGCGGAACTGCCGGAGCGGCCGGTGGAGCATCCCTTTGCCGAGGATGAGGTGCGCATACCAACTCCGAGGGTGCAAGTGCACGATCGTGTCCCTTCAGCTGACCACCGCGCACCGTCGCACTCGATGCCAGGGGCCGCAATGCCGGTGGCACCTCCGAAGGGCGTGGCGGCGACCGTGCCCGCTTCACCTCCCGTTCGCAGGGGATGTTCTAGCTTGCGGCATGCTTCCTTGACTCAGGGGCGTTGGAGGGCTCCCCCATACCACGCGCACTGCCAGCAAGCGCAGCCATAGGCTCACGGTGCCTCGTGAGAGTCGCAGCGGTGCCCCAATCCACCTCTCCTTTCGAAGAGTCCGAATTTTCTCCCGACTTCGTGGGGTCGGGAGACTCAAGCTCCACCTCCACGTCTGACAGGTTCTCGCCACCGCGAACCCACCGGCTGATTTCCTACTGCTTCGCCTGCTTTCTCCGGACCTTCGTGGCCTTCTTCTTCTTCCTGTCGTCTTTGGCCGCCATCAGGGCAGCCTGCCGAGCCGCACCTTTTGGTCCCTTCGGGAGGTACGGTCGGACCAGTAGCGCTCAAGCCCCTGTGAGACACAATTCAGAACTGGTCGGGAGATCTGGATAAAGAAGAAACAAGGTCATGGGAAAAGATATACCAGGTCGGACCGCCTCTCGGCATGGAGAGGACTGGGCGTCCCACTAATGGATGGGTCCTGCCCCAACTGTAGCACCTAGTCGATGCGCGCCATGACCTCGCTCCCTAGCAAGTCCACCGGCGACACGCGATTGCGGTCTGACGGGCCGGCGTACTTCCACATCGGCCGTGCCCTTTCCCCCAGCGGAGCGATCCGTCGACGGATGAAGGTGTCGAAGACCCGCAGCCCGTTGAGGTCCTCCTGCACGAGCTTCGTCAATTCCTCCTCGACGATCCCCAGCCGCTTCACCTGTTTAGAGGCGGGACCCCACGTCCAGCTATCCTTCTTCGTCAGCCTCCCCTTGGTGAACTTTGGGAACGGCGCCTCCACCAGATTCCAGATGTAGAACCACCCACCATGCCACCCCCGATTGGAGTCATTGGGGGTGTATGGTGGATAGGCAACCTTGGACCGCCTTAGCAGCGCAAATCCGCCAATCGGAGCCAAACGACCCGCCTTCCCCCTCTCCTAAGACAGAGCCCATCCGTTGAAAATCCCCCGAAAGAGATCGACATGCAGTTCCATCCCGAGGAAGGTCTCGCAGATGGTGACGAAACCGGTGACGTGCAGCACCCCATTTAGGTTAAGGTGCTGCAGCTCCAGCCCCCAGGCGCAGAGGAGCTTGCGTAGGAACCAATGCGCGGGGTACCCAAGCCTACGCTTGTGGAAGGTGAGGAAGGAGACAACCTCATCGGGCTTAGGTCGTGGAACGACGATCCTTGGCTCCAGAGCTCTCCAGCTCGCCACCGCCTTTGGCGGAAGCAGCCCCTTCACCGCGAAATCCTCCAGCAGTTCCTCCCTCACAGTGGATGCCCTCCAATTCGGCATGGCGCGGCGAGGGCAACGAATGGATCTGTAAGGTTTCCTTCCCTCTCTCTCTCTCTCTCTCCACCCTCCTCTCTCCTAGGACTTGCCACAGCGCACGAGGAAACTTGAGGAAAAGAGGAAGAGGAAGCGGTAGCAACTGAGGAGAGCCGAAAAGATGGGCAAAAACCCTCCGCCTCCTTCCTATTTAATGGGAAGGCAGCGTGGAATCCTAGCGGATGAGACATATCTGACGGGACGTGGCCTGGGCGACAAAGCATGGCCTAGGTGGGGCCCACCCACTATCACAGTAAGGGCACAAAAAATGGGGTACGACCACATGCAAGCGACCCTCTATCTTCCGAGGCAAGGGCCCACCGTCAGAACCTTCATCAAGGAAAGGCCAGCAGGCCACTCGGGTTGGTTGGTCGAACAACTCAGGCATCTGATGGGAGACAGGTAAGAAACAGTGGAATGTTACATGCAGGACATGCCAACCCCATCACGAACGACGGATCTGGATTCCACTCGGGCATGCCCGCTAAGGGTCCCCCGAGCCTATCGCTCGAACCATCAAAGATAAGCTACGTCAGCTTAACCCCTCCTGTTGCGAAAACCGCGAATGGCGCGATGCCCAGAAATCTGACCAAAGCAACATTACCAACCCTCCATTTATGTTTTCAGCATATGAGCACTCATTCATTCATCCATCTCATGCATGCATCCATTCATTCATGCATTCATGCATACATTCATACCGTCATTGCATTACAATTGCTTTGCATTGCATCACAAAGTAATAGCAGTTCATTCGGAATGAGCTGCGACCGACCGGAGTTCGAAGGCCAGCCCGTGAAGGGCTCGAGGCCGCCTCATGACAAATAAAGCCAGGGGAGAAAATGCAGATGAGCCCCAGCGGCCTTCGCCCGACCTGCTCAGAAGCAGACAGGGTCATCTCGACCTTCTCGTTCGATCCTGACCTCGAGCCATGCCCACAGAATCTCCATCGAGGGGAGGCCAGTGGGTGAAGGAGACGTGGAATGCCACATGAGGGCTATGCCGACCCCGTTACGAACGTTGGACCTGGATACCACTTCGACATGCCTGTTAGCGAGCTCACTGAGCGCATCACTCAAGCCATCGAGGCAAGTGACGTTAGCTCAACCCCTCCGGTTGCGGAAACCGCGGACGGGGTGATGCATGAAAAACGCGACCGACCGACCAAGCTCAATGGAGCTTAGGGGCTCGGGCCACCAGATTCTGACTTGGGAATATGACCTACGACACAGGTCACGGTCAGAACACGCACAGACAAGTGCCCCAACTCGTAGGAGGAACCACCTCATCCTGACCAATGGGGACACAAGAGCCCACGCTGTTAGAAAGGAGTACCAAAGTGCTCAGCCTCCAACCAACTCCCCAATCGGCCGCAGGCTCGGGGCTAGACCCACCGGATCCGCTCGCGCACACCCGGTGGAAGATGGACTACCAACAAGTCCCCTTCTCGGGAGCCGGGCACCCATGCCTACATGGCGCGCCTCTCTGGACCACGCCAGTCTTCTCCTCAGGAGCTGGGCATCTGTATCTATCTAACGCGCCTCTGCGGCCTCTTCCAGTCATCCCCTTAGGGGCTGGGCGCCTATATTCGCTCGGCAGCCAGATGCCAGATCCTACTCGGCTACACTACACATCACGGCAGACAAAAGGGAAAAATGCCAAGAGCCCTGACGACAGCCCGCCTCCACGACGCAATGGTACAAGAAACATATATCAAATATAAGCTTTCATTGAGCTAAAAACAGAAGCCAAAGGCTTTTACAATATCACGCAAAGCGTGCAAATACAGAAGTCCCAGGATTTTACAATATCACGCAAAGCATGTGTGAACAGCCTCGGGACTACCCTACGCCTCGAGACCAAAAGAAACAAAAAGAGCGCATGCAATACAAGAAAGCTGTGCTCAAAGTTCTCTCCTTCCTCTATGGCAACATGGGTAAACTACCTTGGGACCACGCGTCGGAGAAGCCGGAGTACGAGTACGGCGGTTTCAACGACGACGTGCAGTCTTCGGCTACCTGGGAAGAGAGCGAGGACAAGGAAGCCGCGCTTTCCCTTCCTCCCTCGGTGGTGCCCTCGTCCTCCCAACCAGCCTCAAGGGCAAGTTTTGCCAAGGACGCACAATGCCCTCTCCTTACGAGAGATCTTCTAGCATCATGGCCCCCAGACATGCCTAAAGAGGCTGCGAAGGAAAGGAGCATCCGGATGCCTATTACGAGAAATCTTCTAGCAACATGAGGAACGGCCTAAGCCACCCATGGCGAAGAGTATGAGTCTAAAACCTACTGGCTCTACAACCCGAGCCATGTGAACTCCGGATGCGGAAGCATCCCTATTTATAGTCGGGACACCGGCTTCATCACTTCCACATGCTTCACGCTCTCGAACACTTAGCGCACATCTTAGCCCCTGGTCACTCTCTCCCACTCGGACCAGAGCATGACCAGGTCTCGGACACCCCCTCTCATCCTTCTCGTTTGTACCCCAACTGCAAACTTTGAGCATGGGCTCACGAATATAGTCGACCAACTGACCCCGACTGGACATAGGGCTCGTTGCCCAAACCAGTATACATCTTGTGTCATTGTGTGCTAGGCCATATCCGATCTAACGCACGGAAAAACTACAATATTTACTAGTCTGCCAGATTTCGCCCCGACAATATGTCAACATTAGAAGTGAGCAAATTTGATGGTAATGGTGACTTTCGTTTATGGCAAGTGAAAATGCAATATGTCCTAGTTGACAAGGGCTTAGATATTGCTTTGGAAGAAATTGTTCCAGATTTGGCTAGCATATCAAAATCAGAGTTGAAGAAGATAGATAAGAAGGCAATGGCAGTTCTCCCTTTGCCTCTTGCTGATAATGTTTTGAGGCAAGTTTATGAGAAAAATCCTAATGTGGCACTTTGAAAGAAAATGGAATCACTCTATTTTGATAAATCACTCTCAAGTCATTTCTACCTTATGATGCGCTTGTTTAGGATGTGTATGCAAGAAGGCACTACTATCTACCAATTGATGAGTTTAACAAGGTGGTGCTTGATTATCAGAATGTTGCCAACTCTATGGATACAGATCATTTGGCTATTTTGTTCTTGTGTTCACTCCTAGATTATCAGATCCTTTATGGCACAGATTCTGTTTCTATGGATGATATCACTTCTATCCTTTTGTCTAAGGATTTGCTCAAGAAGTCTCGTATGGAGAGTCATTGCCAAAGTGAGGGTCTTGCTGTGAGTCATGGGAGATCCATAAAGCGTGGTCATAGTGGTGGTAATGCTTCTGGCAGTGGCAGGAGTAAATCTAAGGGTTGTTCAAAGTCACATTCAGGCAGCAAAGGCATTCAGTGCAGGTATTGCAAGAACTTTGGCCATTTCAAGTGGGATTGTTCCAAATTGAAGAAAAAGAGGGACAAGCAAGGTGATGGCAGCAAGGGTGAGAATTCTTCAGCAGCTAGTGTAGACAGTTCTTCAGTTGGGCAGTGTGCTTCTAGTGTTTCAGCTGATTGTGATATGAGCTTCAGCACTAGTTGGATTCTTGATTCTGCTTGTTCTTACCATATGTGTCCGTATAGGGAGTGGTTTGCTACTTATGAGCCATTGAATGGTGGTTCAATTTCTATGGGCAATGACACAAAGTGCAGAGTTGTTGGTATTGGCATAATCAGATTCAAGATGTTTGATGGTATTGTTCGTACACTCACAGATGTTGGCCATGTGGTTGGGCTGCAATCTCTTTCAAGGCACTTGATCGAAAAGGCTACAAATTTGTGACTCATAGCTATCAGACCAAGGTTTTCAGGGGTTCCTTGTGTGTGATGAAGGCTCTTACTACTTTAGATATAGATGACTTGTATTTCTTGCAGGGCAGTTTGCTTACTGGGCCAGCAGCAGTGGCTTCTAGTTCCCAAGTTGATGATGACACTATGACTACATTGTGGCATATGAGATTGGGGCACATGTCAGAGCGTGGTATGGGAGAGTTGAGTCATCGTGGTTTGTTGGGCAATCGAAAGATAGGTAGTTTGCAGTTTTGTGAGCATTGTGTTTTTGGGAAGCAAACTCATTTGAGATTTAGCAGGTCAGTTCACACGATGAAGGCCATTCTTGACTATGTGCATACAAATTTGTGGGGCGATGCATCAGTAACATCTATTGGAGGTGGAAAATATTTGTTAACCTTTGTTGATGATTTCAGCAGGAAGGTTTGGGTCTACATCTTGAAGTCCAAAGATGAGACATTTGCTCATTTCCGTTAGTGGAAGGCTATGGTGGAAACACAAACAGAAAGAAAGGTCAAATATTTGAGATCAAACAATGGCACTGAGTTTCGCTCAGGAGAGTTTGAGAAGTATTGTCGGGACGCCAGCATTATTCAACACTACACCATAGTTGGCACTCCACAGCAGAATGGAGTAGCGGAACGTATGAACAGGACATTGTTGGATAGGACTCATTGCATGCTCTCTCATGCCGGGTTACCACAGTCTTTGGGTAGAGGCAGTTACCACAACATGCTACTTGGTTAATTGCTTGTCTTCGACAACTATTGAGTGTAAGGCACAAGAGGAGGTGTGGTCTGGCAAGCCACCTCAGTATGATCACTTGAGGGTATTTGGTTGTCCGGCGTATGCACACATTCGCCAGAACAAGTTGGAACCTCGAGCTTTGAAGTGTGTCTTTCTTGGTTATGGTGATGGAGTTAAGGGGTATCGTTTGTGGTGTAAAGATTCTAGACCCCCTAAGGTGATCATCAGTAGAGATGTGACCTTTAATGAGATGGCAATCATTGCTCCAGCTTGTCGGCAGTCGGAAGAGACTTCCACTTCAGGTGGAGCTTCTTCAGGTGGTGGTTCAAGGGCAAAGCAAGTAGCACATAGGGTAACATTTGAGGTGGAGACTCCAGTGACCGAGTCTACTACAATTGACAGTCAGCAACAGCAGCAGCAGCAGCCATTGTTGTCAGAGTCTATAGATGGTGTTCAGTGTGACACAAATGAGGTAGATTTTGAGTCAGATGCAGCTGATGGTCAGTTAGTGGATATAGTTTCAAGTGGAGATTCAGACCAGACTCTCCTATGGTACATCATTCACAGAGACAGAGGAAACCAACAAATTTCTATGGAGAGTGGGTCACACCAGTAGCAAGAGGCAGAGGTACAGCTGCCTTCGCTTTGACAGTTGCTGAGGATATTATTCATGATGAGCCTAGCGCTTATAGAGAGGTAGTTAGTAGTCCTCAAGCAGCTAGTTGGGTCCAGGAAATGGCAGAGGAGATGGAGTCATTGCATAAAAATAATACTTGGGACTTGTGTTGCCGCCCAAGGGGTGCAAGATTATTGGCTGTAAATGGGTGTTTAAGCTCAAAGATGCTTCTCCAGATGTTATTGCTCCGAGATACAAAACCAGATTGGTGGCTAAGGGCTTCAATCAGAAGGAAGGAATTGATTACCATGAGATTTTTTCTCCAGTTGTGAAGCATACATCAATTCATGCTTTGCTAGCTTTGGTTTCTTTATTTGATTTGGAATTAGAGAAAATGTATGTGAAGATAGCATTTCTTCATGGTGAGCTTGAGGAGGAGATCTTTATGGCACAGCCAGAGGGTTTTGTGGTTGAAGGCAAAGAAAATCATGTTTGTTTGCTAAAGAAGTCATTATATGGCCTGAAGCAGTCTCCAAGGCAATAGTACTATTGTTTCAAATCTTATGTTAGTGGTCATGATTTTGAATGAAGTTCATATGATGCTTGTGTGTTTCAGCAGGTGCTTGCAGATGGCTTAAGGGTGTACATATTGCTTTATGTTGATGACATCCTTATTGCAGGAAAGAGTTGTTCTACCATTGATGAAACAAAGACCATGCTCAAGGGTGAGTTTGCGATGAAGGATTTGGGTGCAGCAAAGGGGTTGTTGGGTATAGATATTTGTCGTGACAGGTCTATGGGCAAACTTTGCCTTTCACAGAGTCAATATATTGAGAAGGTTCTGCATCGGTTTCACATGTCACAAGAGAAACCTATTGCTACTCCTTTGGCACCACATTTCAGGTTGTCTACTTCATCAGAGCCATTAGATACAGAGGAGGAAAGGTACATGTCTAGAGTTCCTTATGCTTGTGCTGTTGGCAGTTTGATGTATGCTATGTTTGCACACATCCGGATATTGCACATGCAGTTAGTGTTGTGAGCCATTTTATGTCAAATCCAAGCAAAGAACATTGGAAGATAGTACAATGGATCCTAAGATATCTTAGAGGCACAAGCAAATATGGTTTGATGTTTGATAAGAGGGCAACAAATCCAGGACAAGTTGTTGGTTATTTTGATTCTGATTTTGCTGGGGATCGTGATGAGAGGCGCTCCCTCACTGGTTATGTGTTTCAGCTTTGTGGGTCTTGTGTTAGCTGGAGGGCAACCTTGCAGCATACAGTTGCTTTATCTACCACAAAAGCTGAGTTTATGTTTTTGACTGAGGCAGTGAAGGAGGCTATTTGGTTGCATGGTTTTCTTGGTGATTTGGGCATTGAGCAAGTTGATCGTGTTGTCTTTTTTGATAGTAAAAGTGCAATTCACCTTGCAAAAGATGAAAAGTTTCATGAGAGAACCAAGCATATTGATGTGTGAAATTTCTTTATTCGGAATCATGTGAAAAAGAAAGCTTTGTATGTTGAGAAAATTGGTAGAAAAGACAACTCGGCTAATATGTTAACCAAGGTGGTCCCAAAGACCAAGTTTGAGCATTGCTTAAACTTGGTTGGTATTTGTTCTTGCCCAAGTTAGCTCCCAAGTGGAGCATTGGTGGCGGTGAGTTTGTTGCATGTTGAATTATTCACTTGAAGATGAAGCATTTGAAGATTGAACTTTTAGCATCAAGGAGCTTGATGTGTTTGCTCTATGGTTCATTCGTCGCTGAGGTGGAGAATTGTGATGTCCAGCTCCTAATTTCACAATTTTGGAAGCCCATTAGCTCATTTGTTATGGCAAACATTGCCTATACATGTTGTATGTTGAAATTGGGGTTGTTTGTGATAATCTACAACTCTGGGGCCTCTTTACAAGTCTGCCATTTTAAGGGGCAGCCCCAACTCAAACCAAAAGAGAGTGTTTTGTTATGTTCTTCACCTTGGGAGGGAGCTAGGGTTAAGGAGAGGAGAGGAAAGGCTTAGATCCACCAAATCCATCCAATAAAAAGTGAAATCAGTGGGGGATTTGGAGCCTCCCCATCCTTGTTGGCTCCCACCTCTTGTATTGCTTCTTCATACAGTGGATTGCTCGCCGCCACCCGTGGTTTTTTCCTGCTAGGGGTTTCCACGTAAATCTTGGTGTCTACCCTCGATTTGGTATTTTCTTTGCCATATGTGTTGATTAAGTCACCATCTTGCTTGCTATTGATCCATATGTGAAAGTGGTTGCTTGTATAGATGAGTTGGCATGAGAGACATATGTGTGTTCTTTGATATATTGATATGAGATGATGGGGATTGATATTCTAGTGAGCTAGCTGCTGCAAGTATTTTGTTATCAAATCATTAGACAGCTTGTGGTTTCAAAGTTTGAAGCATAGTTGCTGTTTTGTTCATGTTCATAAAGTGTTCGGTGAAATACTTGTGATAAGTTAGTTTGCTAATTTAATTATTTCGCTGCTGCATTGTTATCACTTTAAGTAATTTCTAGCATGGTGTGCAGTAGGCACGCATGAGTGTTTAAGTGCTTTGCGTCCCCCAAAATGATCTGATTTTTCTGCGTGTGATGAATTAGGGAAAATTTTCCTCACAGTTTGGGGTTATGACTTATGAGTCGTTGTCAGCGTCTCCGGCATCATCCAACTAGTGCAGTTTTGGTGGGAGAAAGCGTTGTTTGCCTCCATCTTTTTTTCTCGGCAGACCGTGTGTTAGGTTGGATCCGATATCATCGTGGCGTGCTTACGTGTTCGCCAGGCCGAGTCGCCTGCGGCTTTCTTGCACTGGCAGATGTGGACACTTGGACAGTGTGCACACCATCTGTACTTCCATTCCATGCAGGAAAGTAATAGTTGCATGGATAACTGGCTCAGCTTTTGAGACCTTTTTTACGTGCGTATCTTGGTCGGTTGTCTTCGTCACTTCATCCTTGCGTCTCAAATTAACGATTATGGCTCGGAAAAAAGTGCTCGTCGTCCATGGAATCTTCCTCCAACAGTAGGTGGGGTACTGTACTGCCAAGGAGGAAGCAGGAATCGATCAGTTGTGGAATGGTCCTTGGATATCTGGCGCAGCTCTGGCCTGCAGCAAAGCTACTAGAATGACATGAAAAAGGTATAGCACACGTTTATTATTTGGTTTGAAAATCTAAACATCATTTTGTATATTTTTTCCTTGAAAATGAATCGCTTTCATAATAGTCTGATAATAAATATGTATATCTAGTAATATATTCTGATTAAAAAAAGGACAAAGTTAAAACTAGAAACCACAAAAGTTCGACGACATCAAGTACTCCCTCCGTCCCAACCGTCCCAAATTATAGGTCATTTAGCTTTTATAGATTAATAGATTTTGCCATGCATCTAGATATATATTATGTTAGCAAAATTATGAATTTAGAAAAGTTAAAACGACAGGAAGTAGTTACGATCGAAGTTAGGACTACACCCTTCGCCCAAAAAAAAGTCGTACCAAGAATTTTAGGACAGATTAATAAGATATAAAATGACCTTGATTACCCCTATTTAGGACATATTTGTTTGAGCTGCAGGTTTTGAGCTTTTCTAAAAAGCTATTGCTGGCTTTTTGCTTCTGAAAAACTAACACTAGTTTTTAGAAGATGCATTTAGCTTTCTGAGCTTAAAAAGCTACTAAAAGCTCACGAAACTGAGCTTTCCAACTTTCTATGGCCTTCTTTGGAACCGCAGCCGGGAGAAGCGTTTCTTAGATAAGCTGTATAAATATTGAAATAACGCTTATTTAAGAAGCGGGTCTGAACTAACTTCTACGTTTTTAGTATGAATGGATATGGTAGGGAGAAGCGCGGCCAATTCCATAGATTAAAAGAAATATACTCATCAGGGCTAAAAAAAAGGAAAGACTAGCAGAAAGAATATCGAACCCCCTCGTAGAGGATTATAAAAATAGGAAGAGACTTCGAGTCAGCGTATAAAGAATGGAATGGTACATTACCATCATTATTAGTTAGAAATCCATACCATTCACTGAAGCACAGGCCCAAGATCGAGCGCCAGGGTCAAAGCCTTGATGACCGGAGGGGTCGGCATAAGATTCTATAAGACTCGCTTGGTCCATCAATGATAGAAAGAGAGATAATTAGTCAGAACCACCTATCAGCATTCAGACTTAAGAACACAAAAGTCCGTACCAAGATGAGGCATCTTTAGATGGAGAAAGAGAAAGTCTGGCAATGACCAGGCTTATAATAAAAGAATGGTTAAAAGAGTGAAAAAAAGGTCGAAGGACAAAGGAGTGCAATATAAAAATGCTATAGATGCATACATCCATCTTTACATGCAAAAGGCACGTCGTCTAACTTCTAGTTTCAGCTTATTTTAATCAAGTTGGATTTAAATTGTTCCAAATAAGACCTATAAAAACTCAACTTTTCTGGACTTCCTGCTTTTCGGAAGGTACACGAGAAGATCGTTATTTATTTGAGCTTCTAGCTTTTCACGCTGAAAAGCTGCCGGGAATCTCAAACAAACATGACATTATTAGCCATATTTGGTGTTAATTGACTACTGAATGCTCACATGCACACGCACCCATGTCAAATTAAGTATAATGACTTATTTTTTAGGATAAATTTTGAATCGAATAATGATTTATTTTTAGGACGGAAGGAGTATATCTTAGCAACGGAAGAATAATGCGGCACGATCATCCCACTAAAATTCCTTAAATCTCGGATTCTGATTCCTAACACCAAGGAAAAACACAAAAGATTAGGCTACGTAGTGATGGGCTGATTCCTTGATGGGCCTGTCAACAGCCTGCTCGCTCCCTGCGCGTTTCCATGGTATGGCCAGGGCCCAAGGCTATTTCATCTCATCTCGCTCTGGAGTCTGAGAGTCCTGGACTCAATAATGAGCACTCTGAAATGGACCAATATAGCATATGCAGATATGCTGATCCAAGATAGACTACATACAGTCAAACAAAAAGTAGTGCACTCATTTTAGTTCATTATAAACCAAAGACAGAATTGAATCTCTTGTTACAACCATATATAATCTTATCCTAATCCAGCACATGGTTTCCTAAAGAATCACAATATTCCTATAAACAAGTATTGCAGGGATCAATTAGTGTATATATAACAGGACAGACGGATAGTACAACCAATTTATACAAGTACAGTCTAGTTGGATGTATAGCAGGGTTCCACAGAATTATTTAGCTTGATCAATGGACTAAATAACGAATACTTCATGGTAGATGGTTCAAGTCACTCATCACATTAGGAAAGAGACCATTTTTTTCTACCAGCCGAGGCAAGTCCTAATAACAAAAAGAAAAGAAAGAAAAATTCTGTACATGCTGCTGCTGGACCAAGAGAATAACGAATAGGATTCGCAGCAAGTCTAAATCTCTCAGGGGATCGATCTGGCTCTGCACTCTAAACTGGCTACCACCAAGGAATACCTACAGTACAAAATGCAATGTCCTCTGGAAATGCAATTGCCCTTCCTAACTCTACCAAGTACCAACCATCCTATGGCCTCAGGCCTGCTCTATTGCATCGACCACCTTCGAGTTATCCATGATCCATCCACCCCGTGCTCAATTCGCTGTGCTCTCATCAGGAGTTAGGACTGCGACCTCGCGGACAGTCCTGACTCTCTTCGATCACTGCTTATCTCGAACTCGCTTGAGCTTGCCTTAGACTCGCTGTCCGCATTGCTGCTGTGGCCCCTCCGGCTCCGACGGTCCTTTGCAGGATTAAAAGACAAGGTTCAGACTTAATGCACAAGAATGGTTGTATCAGGGGGGGTGGTCATCAGAGGAGAAGTGAAACCTCTCGCGACGGGACATCTTCTGCCTCGAGCATCCGTACAACCTGACCCATAGTGGGTCTTTTCTCAGCATCTGGGTCAACACACCGCAATGCCACCAGAAGAGCACGCTTCAGAGCCCGAGTGGCTGGTTTCAACTCCATGTCCGGATCCACTGCTTCCTCAGCTCTCCTCGTGCCAACCATCATTTTGAGCCACTCCACCAGATGCACCTGCCATCCATGTTATAGCTGATTAACATTCAGAGCTGACAAGGCATTGTTGCTTACCCAAAAAAAAAAACTTGCTATAAAATGGCTACTAGGCATAAAGAGAAAGTTCCTTATTTGCCATCGAAATTTACATCGCTTCCTTATTTGCCACTGAAAAAGTTTGGCTTCCTTATTTGCCATCGGCTCAAAAATGCATTCCCTATTTGCCATCAACAGAGTTAAGTTGACACAAAAAGACAGTTTTACCCTTATGATATAGGGACATATTGTTGTAAAATTTGACCGGCTGCATATGCATGGAATCAACATCTTTAAGAAACATTGGGCTGATACAAAGAAAGCAAAACCAGTTGCAATGCAAATTTTACAATGATGTGTCCCAATGTTGGGTAAAACCATCTTTTCATGTCCAACTTAACACTGTTGATGGCATATAGGGAATGCAATTTTGAATAGATGGCAAATAAGGAATTTTCTCAGGCATATATGCAAGATTATCTGTACAGCTGTAATATAGTGTCTCCCACTCCCTCTCCCCAGTCGATAGATGCTATTTTGCTGTGAAACAAAAGGTCACAGTATGGGCTGCTTTACCATGCATGACATGATAGCAGATGCTCACCTCATTAGCAGGTCGAGCATAGTCAACTGGATCCCTCCCAGTCACTGCTTCCAGTAGTAGCACCCCGAAACTGTAGACATCGCTTCTTTCATTTAACAGACCTGTGTTGGCATATTCAGGGGCCACATACCTGAAACAGTAACAAAATAAAAGATGGATAGTTGTTCCATGTGAAGCTCCATAAACCTAATCGCTCCTAAAACATGAAAAACGAAGCTCTCAACTTGTAAATTTTCCTACTGTTAGTGAATATGGCATGTTCCAATTAGTGCGATACTACAAAAATGAAAGAATAACAAGCAAACAACATACCCGAAAGTTCCCATAACTCGAGTTGTGATATGGCTCTTCCCTGCACCCAGGAGCTTGGCCAATCCAAAATCAGAAAGTTTGCCATTGAATTCTTCATCAATTAGGATATTACTTGATTTGATATCACGGTGCACAACTTTTGGTTCTATGGCTTCATGTAAATAAGCAAGCCTGTATATCATCAATTATAAAAAATGCCTTAAATAACTAAGCATATGCATAATAGAAGAGGCAAAGTGATGAGTGGTTCATTTCTTACGCCTTAGCAATTCCAAGAATGATTTTCATCCGGGCTTCCCAAGTAAGAACACCGTGTTGACGCATGGCACCATGAAGCCACTGTTCTAAATTCCCATTATTCACGTACTCATACACAAGCATCCTGGAGTAAGAGGATATGATGAGGAGAACACTCAAATAGATGAAAAAGCTACATATGATGTGACATATGAAACAGATAGATTTTCATAGTTTACATTAACCACTTCAAGTGTTCAACGGAACTGAATCTCGATGGATAATGCAAAATAAACGTTAACAGCATCAAGGTTTTTTTTCAATACCCAAACTAAAATCAAGTGTTCTCGTAGAAAAATGTCTAACACTACCAAGAATCAAAGGCCACTGTTAAAAGCTGAAACCAAGGACAGGAGTATGATTCTTCTGCCTTCAATTCACATAAACTGAATAACTAACACTGTTGTTTACAACAGTTCTCAGCTCATTGCCATAAATATACATTTTCTTTTGTTTTTTGAGAGGTGGAAAAGCATATATCATTAGAAGGCACAGCAACTTGATTCATTTATTTAATCAGATGTGAAGCTAAAATTAGAGAGTAAAAATGGTGCCAAATGAGAATTTTTCTTTAAAAATAAAAATGGTGCCAAATGAGAATTTTCTTTCAAAAATTAGAAATCAGGATATCACAACTTTAGTTGTAAAAAGCCATGTAACATGTGGTAGCAAGTAGTAAAGTGCAGCAATATGTGTGACTAACTGGGCTGCCTGGGTTGTGTAGATATGACGCTGCCAAGACGCGTGACTCCTATCATCCACACAACATGGAGTTTAGTTCATCGATTCCATGCCTAAGGCTGGCACCGATGGCCGGCGTGGCCTCAGTAGTCACTAGAAGCCTTTCAATTGCATAAAACCTACACCAACATTGGCTGGCAATGCAACATTGTCAGTTTGGGACACATGGATGAAGGAGATGATCCATGTCCTATTAATTGGCTGGCTTGTGTAGATAGTGCCAAGAGCAGCAATAGAGACAAGATGCTGTGGCCAACCTTCATACATCTCAAATGCCAGACAGGAAGTTATATATGGCATCGATGCACCTCTCCTTTAAATTATCAATTTTGCTTATCTACCAAATTAGTTTCCTTGGAGCATGTTCTCATGGATTTGCTCTGAGATTCATTGATTTTTGTTGTGCCCACAGGGTGCAGTAGTATAAAAGCATACGTGGTTTAACATAAAATTCCATGATTCCATTTAAAATATTTAGATACCACAAAAGCATCAGCAGGCACAAACAAATCCAATGAATAATACAGCTGTCAGTGCTTTGTATATATGCGCAATTTGCTTGGCTGATTGCTATTTCTATGGTGTATTAGAGCTAATCCTCTGAGCAAAGCCCTGTCATACTTAGGGCCCAGTGGTAGGATTAACACGAGACACGGACAGAGTGTAGGAAGAAGGCACATAAAACACCTGTATGATAGGTACTGAGTGGGAGGTACAGAGAAAAATTGGGAAACTAGGCAGTGCTAAACTAGTAATATGGGCCAGCATTGTCATATGTTTGCAAACCAGTTTGTCAATAGTACTATAGAGGCAATATTCCCTAATGATTGTGAATTTGTGATCTGATGGATAAAAATCATCCTATTAGAGCACGTGCACCCAAAGTGATGAAGTGTTAGATTTTGTGAGGGTTTAAAGTTCAAGATTTTATCATGAACCTAGAGTGAAATTATATATGTACCAGTAGTCATCCTATGCAAGTACATATATATCATAGTTGAGACAAAAGCTTAGCCACAAAGTCAGTGTGATGAATCAGAAATTAGCTTCACCTGTGGATTCCCTCAACGCAATATCCTAGAAGGCGCACAAGATTCTTATGCCTGACATGTCCAATTGCCTCAACTTCAACCCTGAACTCCTTTTCTGCTTGACCCCTACAGTGACAAATCAAACACAATGAATAGGCTGAGACAATGAAAGAGGGCAGAACAGTATTCAAGTTCTATATGGAAGGTGTCCTTTAGGTAAAAATAAATTTCAGAGGTCCATACATGTTATTAAGAAGCTTTTTTATTGCAACATCAGTCCCATTTATGAGCCGGCCACGGTAAACTACTCCATATCCACCTTCTCCAATGACATTCTCCTTAGAGAACCGATTCGTTGCATGCTCCAAATCCCTCAAAGTAAACCAATGGCCCCAACCCAGATGCGAAAACTCCGGGAGACCAACTAACGGAGATGCAGAGACAGTTGCATACTGAGGATACTGCCTCCTAGCATTGCCCGAGCTGCCCTCATCGCCAGAATACGAACTCCCAGCCCTTTCACAGTGGTACGCGGAGCTGCATTGGCTCATATTATCAGCATCACTCGACTTGCTCCTGACCAAGTGCGCCAACATTTTCCCCGAATCCTTTTCGTAGTGCTTCTCCTGCACTGCCACTGCCAGCGCATGGCTTTCTTGCACTTGGAAGCTTTGAACCACAGCATGCTCACGCACTTCGTCGACCGCAATCTCCTTGGAGACATCCGGAATCTGAGACACCGGAATCTTGTCGAATGACTTGCTCGGCTTCCTCCGGTGCACAGACCAGAAGCACAGGAAGCCTAGGATAAACAAGATTACAACCCAGATACAGATGCCAATCACAATCCATAGCCTCAGGCCGAAAGGCGGCGTCCTGGAAGATAGCTCTGCCCTCAAGATTTCCGCAGCGGACATCTTTATTCCTCAGCAACCTACGCACTAGCAGCAGTAACGTAGTGTTAATTTAGCACTTCACCAAAAGACGGAAACGAAGACAAGCTCTTCAACAATGGACGGAAAACAAGACAAGCTAAAACTAAGACAAGAACAAGGGTAATTTCTGAAAAACTCGAAGCTAGTAGGTATTACTCAATCGGGTCAGATCCGAATACAAGTAGCTCGCATTAAGGTTTGAGGCGCTCGATTTCGCAGAGAGGGAAGGGAAGGGAAGGGAAGGAGACCGTGTACCTGGTGGACGCTCGTCGCCGGCGAAGGGCCTGACGAAGACCTGGGCGAAAGGGCGGCGCGCTCGCCCGGTCCGCCGCCGCCAGGAAAGGAAGCCCACTAGAGAGGAGTGAGAGTGAACGGGAGAAAGGAAAAGGAGAGGAGGGGTGAACGCGGACAAAAGCCGAGTAATCCTCTGCAGTTGCAAGGCAATGGCAACGTGTGGCGTTCTCCCCAATCTAAGCCATCCACATCTAAATCAATGGTTACGGGTAGGACTCCATCACGCATCAGCCGTCAAACTTTGAGCTTTTTCTTCTCACCTCCTGCAATCGAGGCGACTGAAAATGAGATGCTTCTCATACGATCAAACTTTAATTGAGCTTTCTTTTTAGACTTGTTACAGGATAGTATGTATATATATAGTCGATGTGATTGAATGCGGACGTTTTCCCTCTTTAGCGCTATTTTTATTTCTAGGCTTGAAAAAATCACCAGCCCATATGTTGGTTTGACGGTGAGGAGGTAAGTCAGCCAGAACATTGCTAGCCACATGTCACAGAGGATTATTGGATGGACTGAGTTTGGACGAGAAGCAATGGCGATGCAGTTTAGTGAAGAAACAGACAACAATGACACATAGTCGAAGATGGTAAAAGACAAGAAAGGAATTCAATCCAACCTATCTTAGAGGAAAAGAAACTACATCGGATAAAAAAAAAAGTCTACGAATAAGTCACACGATTTATGCCGTAGTGCCTTCCAAGGCGAAGCATCCTCAATGTGAACCAAAACCAAAAGAAAGCTGGAATTTTGGGCTCAGATCATCTGCTTAGTCAACATGTGAAAAGTCCTTTGATGTCGCCTAGAGGGAGGTGAATATACGTTTCTAAAAAATTAAACACAATACACAACAGATAGTACAAATCCGGCTCAGCCGGGTCAAGTCGGCTCAGCCGACTTTGACTTGGAGCGCCGGGTGGTGAGCTGACTTTGTCGTGCGGGCACTAGTTCAAAACCGGCTCACTTGATTCAACTTAGCTCAGCCAACTTTGAACTGGCGCAGCTGAGAAAATGATTTCAAAAACCACAAAGATTTAGCCAGTAAAATTTAGATCTACGAGTTGCCACGACCTTGTGAGGATGTATACTTATAGATCCGTGGAACACTTATACTTAAATTACACTCAATAAAGAGATCGTGCTATGAGTCCTAAAGTCAACTAGAGCAAGAATATGAATAAGATGAACTACAAGAATTCAAGAACAACCAAACTGAGAGTGGAGACACGTCGATTTGTTTACCAAAGTTTGGCTACTTCCACGGAAGCAACTACTCTCAATTGAGGGGCTCAGTAGCTTTTGAGCCAGGTCTCTTTCAACCCTTTTCTTCGCTTCAATATCTTGATCTTTTACCTTGCGGAAGGCGAGATCGATGCCTTCACAAACTTCCCGTAGCTCACCACAAAGTTTGGGAGCTCATGAGCAATGCCTAGCTGTCTAGGAGGCTTCACCTCCAAAAGTAACAAATGCTTCACGAATTTCTTGATGAAGTCCACAAGTACTCAAGGATGGGAATGGCTCACTCTTACTTTCAATCACCCAATTTTTCACTCTCTCAACCCAACTCGCAAGATTTCTCAAGGGAACTCACAAAGAGAGTGGGGAGAGCTCTAATGGCCTCCAGAGGTGTGTTCTTCGTGTTAGAGTGGCTACCAAAGAAGGAGGAGGTGAGGGGATATAAATACCTGCAGTCCCCGAAACTAGCCGTTGGTATACAAACCCAGCTGACCCGACCTGCAAAGGTCAACTAAAGTCAACACCAACCTCAAAAATATCTTCAAAGACGAACTAGTCAAAGTTAGTTCAAAATCAGCTCACCCGATAATGTCGGCTGACCCGGCTTTGTATGGACACCAGCACGACCAGAGCAGCGCACAACCTGGTGCAGCAACTCAAAGTCTGACCCGAGTCATCTCGGCTCACCCAACTTGACAGCATGGAGTCAACTTAAAACGGTCATAACTTTTCGCTCCGAAACCCAATTTAGGTAATTTTGGACTCTATGAAAAGCTTATTCAGAGAACTATCCAACCCAAGCAAGAACAAGCACCAAGATAGACAAGTGTATGTGTTGTGCTAAGTGTTTCTCTCAAGTTAGCACTTGGGTTTTGTTAGTTTGAGCACCTGAGACTAGTCAAACCATTCAATGTTGTATCCCTCTTGATAGAGCGGCATATCTGTACTCAAGATTAAAGATAAAATCTAATTCAACCACTTGAGAAAATTGAGTCTTGCCACTTTTCTTCAATTCTCACTTCATGAGGGTGCAACCTATCTTTCTCTTGAGCACACCATCCTTGAGCTAGTGACTTAAAATTTTCCATCGTATATGACCAAAGTCACATTCTCCAATCCTTAAGTCACTCCATTTTATCAACCATAATAGATTAGATGCATTACATTGCTTCCCTCGGTAAGGCTTAGATATGATACTTCGAAACTCCCCACATACTAGCCACTTCACCTTAGCAAAATGCACATGGTCCAAGCCGTCGCTTAACCAAAGCTTGCTTAGTCCCTCGCTCTAGTATCTCGCTTGATTTCTTCACCTATTATTGCCACTTTGAGTTTAGCTTTGCTTTTGACATCAACAATGAATTCTTATTTGAAATCCTCTTCAAATGCTTGTTCTTGATTGATAATAAAATGTCCCATGAATTGCAAGCTTCCAGTAATTGAGACCGATATGTAACCCATAAGCACAAGTATCTATCTATATCATGTACACAAAGTCTTGCAATGTCCATTTGTAAATCTCAATATTCTTTAGTTAATGATCCTTTTACTTATCAATCAAACTATCACACGGTTTGGAGGCTTATAGATCAATCATGATAACATATCCTCAATTGCACTTTACTCTTGCTTGTCATTGATCATACGTTTGCATCACAGGATCATATACTTGCTTGCTATCTTCATTGTGAGCCATATAATACACATTCAACTTATGAGATAATATCACATAAAAAATAAGAATAAAATCCTACTTACAATCTTAAACAAACAATCGTCCTTTAATTATTTTATCATTAATTCATCAAAACCCACTTAGAGGCTTAGATGCACTTTCAACATGGGTAGAGATGAAATGGCAAGAAGATGCTAGCTGGATCCAAGGAGAGGAAGGCAATGCTAGGATGGATGGGCAGGGAGGAGAGAAAGGAGAAATCGTGCAGCGAAAGGAGGTAGAATCACGTTGCTATACTAAGTGCAGAGAGAATCGCGAGGCAATAAAACAAAACAATTGTATACGGGAATGCGGATGGCCAGCGCATGGTAGCTAATTTGGATGTTCTTTATGCAAGGTTCAGATAGTCTTCATTATTTTTTGCATTGAAAATGTAGACACATATAGCGACGATGAACATGTGGTTACATATTTACAAGTCAAATTCATAGTATATTTAACTAACACCCATAATAAGTATTTTAATAATTTTATTAGAAATGAAAAAAAATAAGTGAGCAGTGCCCCTTCCAAGTCCGAAGTCAAATAATAATTTAAATGCTCATATAAAAAGAAAGTTAAGGCGTGAACAAAATAATGCATGGCTTTGCAGTACATTATATATTTCGTTAAGAACATAATATTTAGGGCTACAATGTGATGTTTGACGCGGTCGAGTGCGGTAACATGGATGCGTATACAAAAAAATCCGAAAAGATTTGATAGGCTCGAGGAAATCTTATATGTATTTGTGAGAACTTAGTGCAGCCACAATGGGGAAGTATATGGGCTGGCTCACCACAGTGGAGCATGACGGTAAGAAATGAAATAGCTAAAGGTAGCCATAGCGCTATGACCCAACCATATGGAATAAAGTAATATTTCTCTCTCATCTTCTCTCCTGTACCCGGCGGAAGCTCAGGGCAGTCGAACTGCCGCGGTTGCTCGGATCGATGTCGCGCGGCCTCCTTGTGCTCGCAAGCTCATATAGGCCGGTTGGTCTAGATACATTGTTGCTGCCACGCTGAAGTACATTTCATAACTTGATGATACATTTTCATCCATGTCATCACGTGGCTAAGGTGGAGTTCAAGGCTGCACTCTACCGGGTGCACGGAGCTATAAAAGTTGGGCTTTGCCGCAGGGATGACAGAGAGCAACACCAACGCAGGCGAGGAAAAAGGCTTTGGGCACCACACAGCTCGCTCACTGCTCACGCACACGCAGCGTGCTGTGCGCACGCAACCGACGATCAAACGGCCCACGCGCAGCGGAAATGACAAGAAGGCCCATGGTTCGCAACGGCTAGCTCCCGCCTCCCGGGTTGACGTTGTTGGCTGGCTTCCTGGGCTCCTGGCTCGGCGGTCGGCTTGGCGCAGGATGCTGCACGGTGAATCCTTCCACAAGTTTTTTCCATCCACAAGTTTAATCCGGACTACGAAGCGAAGGGGAACACGCATGCAACAGAGCAAGCGCAGCATGCAGAGGCAGGTGGGCACAAGCCTGCATGGGACACGTGTCGCAACAATATAGGAAGGGGTTGGATGGGTGGGTAAACGAGTTTCAACTTTAAACGATCTTTTCTCTTAAATCCTGTATTCAATTTTAAATCCGTTTGAACCATAGTGTTTGTTAGAATTAATGTAATAAAATTAGATCCAATATATTATTTTATATTTTTATTTTTAATATTTTAACATTTCAATATACTAGTTCAACATTTTCAATATGTTGTTTTCAACCTTGTTTATATATTATCTCAACATTTTTCAAAAAAATATTGAGTTAGTTTTTTTATAAATTTTTAAAAATGTTGAATATGTTTTACAGGATTTAGATTAAAAAACAAAAGAAAAATAAGAACGAGGCTTATTCTCCCTCTCTAGTGATAAAACGGGGATGCAAGTGAGTACGTGACAACTGATAAGGAGCATCGGCAGCTTGCTGCTTGCTTCTCTGCTAGAGTGCACTACCCGCTGCAGTTTGCTTTTGGGCCGTAAGCGACTGACCGCATATGGCTTATTGCTTTTGGGCCGTAAGCGACTGGATAGATGGGCTGTGATGGACCGCATATGGCTTGTGCAGCTTCCGGAAGCTACATAGGGACCCCTGCTGCACAGGCTGGAGTAGAGTTCATGCTGACTCGTTACCGGCTGGCAAAAATGGTGAGGAATGCATGAGGGTGTTCGGTTTTCCTGCCACATTTTTTCATGCCTATTTTTAAGCAAGTTTGATCAAGTTGGGAAGAGTTTGATTGGACAACTAACATTTAGCAAGAATTTTTAGTTCACAAGTTATAGAAATAAAAAGTATGGCAAGATTTCTTTTGCCATGGTAAAGTGTGGCTTCAAATTTCTTTGCCACACTTTTTTAACTCGCCACACTTACCACCAACCAAACATGTTGTATTATTTAACAGGATCTTATCTATAAAATGCAAATTTATGGATAATTTTTTTTCTAATTGTATATGAATCTATTATTTGAAATATATGAATTAACTTCCCATCAATTACTAGCTTCCATCGCATTATGATGTCAAGTTCGATGAACCTCACCTCTTGGAGCCTATACAAGAGAGGCACCTCCTCTTCCTCTCACACATGCAAACTATACAAGAGAGGCACCTCCTCTTCCTCTCACACATGCAAAACATTAATACTCTCAGGTAGTCTTGTTTAGGAGACCTCTCTCTTTTCTCCCTCACTGTTTTTTTGCTGCAACCTTGCATTTCCCATCGCCATCGCTAGCACTGCGCGCACAGTTCTGGCAAGAGCAGAGCCTCCGTAACCACGATCGTCACTGAAGATCCTCCAGAACCACGACTACTTGCTCCCTGTTCGACTACTTCCTCTACGTCCTGGTAGCCGAATGACTATTTAATCTACGTCCGGCCGAATGACTACTTTATCTACGTCCAGTCAAACAACTACATCCTGCTACTACTACAATAAGGCCGTTTGAGGGACTATACTGCATTCCTCTTACTGCATCAGCTTGTACGACGACATCAATTGAGGTCACCCCACGATTAGTATGACTAATCCAGGTGGTAACGGCGCATCGATGCCTCCGGCACTGGCTCCACCCTAGGGTACATCCTGAACCTCTTTTGGTTCCGTTTGTAAACTTGAACACTTACACATATCATGCTGTCACTGAGTCACTCAACATATTCATGATAATATTTTACATGGTTAATTTTAAAATTAAAATGTACCGACATATACCTAAATTTCTGACATATTTCATTGATAAAAAAAAGATACATATGCACACTACCAGAAAATAGATGGTTCATGTCGACCATGGATAAAGACATACATGAAGAATCTTCCATGATTTGTAGATCTGCATGCATGCATGGGAAGATAATTACTATTTCACAAGTAACAAATCTTTTTTTTTGTTTTTTAAATTGATTTATCCCTAAAAAATCTGGTGGCTCGACTTCAGTTGAGATCTTACCTCGTACAAGGTAACGTGAGTACCTTAGCATAACCCCTCAGTAATAAGTTTTTACACAAATTTGTGTTATTAGACTCATGCAAAAAAAAATTTATGGCTATGGTTACGTATACTGTAAATGCTATATTGATCGAGCCTTGTGTTAACCAATGAAATACGCCATGTAATTAAGGACTCATTTGGTGGGGCTCCAGCTCCGGCTCCAATCGCGACTTCTGCTGGAGCCCTACCAAAGGGCAGCGTCACAAACGGCTCCGCGAGTGGAGCACCTACGGAGGCGGAGCCCTTTTTTACTGCCGAGGAGGAGCTAAAAATAGTGGCTCCTCCGGCTCCTCCTCCTCTTCCTTGGGAGGACCCATAGGAAGAGCCGTTTTGCCAAACATTTTTTCAAAAGGAGGAGCCAGAGTCGGAGAAGCCACTCAACTAGAGAAGCCAGAGCCAGAGCCATTTTCAGAGGAGCCGGAGCCCTACTGGCCCTAAATTTCAAAGGAGGGAGCAACAAATGTTTTACTTTTGTAACACTATATTTCAGGATAGATCTACTCTTATCATTTTCGAACATCTTTAATTGACACCTAGAGAGCGTAATTTATAACCAACCATTATTTTTTGAATTGTTGACTTGAAGACAAACCCAAAGTGTGTCTTAATTATGGATAGGGTAGTATTTCGTCTGATGGTAGTAAGGCACCGACAACATGCAACATCTCGATGAGCAACTGGTTTTGATCAG
The DNA here is from genome assembly GCF_000263155.2 of Setaria italica. Classification (NCBI taxonomy): domain Eukaryota; kingdom Viridiplantae; phylum Streptophyta; class Magnoliopsida; order Poales; family Poaceae; genus Setaria; species Setaria italica. Next base: position 8,063,485 of record NC_028451.1, on the reverse strand, counting down.
GCTGGGGATTAGATTAGCCATTTAGTCAATCATCAACTGTCTTGTTTCCTTCAGGACGTGAGGCAGAGGGAGAAACGTTAAACCATCGCGTGCAGTGTAGTGCAGCCGTGCGGGACTCGCGCCTGCGATGGCGGATCGATCTAGCTGCCCGGTGCATCGCATCGCATGGGCGTCAGCGTCAGTGGCTCACATTCATCGGGCGTGACTGCAACCCGACGACCCCGGCCGGCGAACTCTGTCCTCCGTCCGAGGAAGGATCATCCTGGAGCAGCTTCTTCACCCACGCACGCTGCCGGTGGCGCCGGCGAACCACTGCCATGTGTAGTGCCCGTGGCCGGCGGCAGTCAGAGGTGCCCGTTCCTGATCCTTCTTAGTTCTTACCGAGCTTTGGATCCACCTTCAGTATCCTCAGCACACATTGGCCAATCAAATCCATCCGTTTCTTCTGTTGCATTTGAGAATGAGAGAGAAACCGTGAAGCCTGGCCCAATAACACTACCAGGCCTAATTGATGAGTTGAGCCTTTTGCCCACGCAGGAAATTTGGGCCCACCAAAGCCCACACTCGCGTCTTCGACGTAACACGTGTCCCCACTCCCCTCCGCGCAACGTCTCTTTCTCTCCCTCCTTCCGCAGACACTCCAACGGTCAAATCATCCCCCACAAATCTCCCCCTTTCTCTCTCCAGAAAAATCTGCGGACGGAATCACACGCGCCGGCGGCGCAGAGAGGAGAGAGAGAGAGAATCCAGAATCCATGGCCAGGAGGGGAGGCTGGAGGCCGAGGAGGAGGAAGGCCTCGACCTCAGCGGCGGACGGCGACGGCGATGCCGGCGGCGCGGCGGAAGGCGGGCGCCCGCCACCGAAGGGACAGGGGGCCGCCACAGCTGCCGGCGGCGGGTTCTTCTGCTGCTACCTGCTCCGGTCCCTGTGCCCGCGCAGCAAGATCCGGACGTACATCGGGTTCACGGTGAACCCGCGCCGGAGGATCCGGCAGCACAACGGCGAGATCGCCAGCGGCGCGTGGCGGACGCGCCGCGGGCGGCCGTGGGAGATGGTGCTCTGCATCTACGGCTTCCCCTCCAACGTCGCCGCGCTCCAGGTACGCCCTGCTCCCGTTCTGGCATCGCAGCCTCGAACCGATTGGGATTTGAGAGCTCAAAAGATCCCCTTTTTTTTTTCCCGGGTCGTGAGCGCGGTTGCTCTGTTCTTGCTGATCTAACTGAAAAGCCCTGTTTCTCTGTGTCCGCTTGTGCAGTTCGAGTGGGCGTGGCAGCACCCGGCGGAGTCCCTCGCCGTGCGCAAGGCCGCGGCCGAGTTCAAGTCGCTCGGCGGCATCGGCAACAAGGTCAAGCTCGCCTACACCATGCTGAACCTCCCCTCATGGGAAAGGTAAGAAAAGCCACTTCCTTTATTCTTTATTGGATGGTGTTGATGTGAAGTGCGATGTTTCTATGTTTCAGCTTGAACCTGACGGTGAATTTCTTCTCCTCGAAGAACACCAAGTTCACCGCCGGCTGCCCGTCGCTTCCGAGCCAGATGAAGACTGTCGTCTGCGCGATGGAGGATCTGCAGTGCAGTGCCGAGGGCCCCTCATCTGAGGACGACGACTTAAGCCAGGATCCTCAAGACCAGCAAGAACAGTCTGATTCGCCTCTCCAAGATGACGAACACTCTCAACATTGTTGGCAGCAACCGTCTGATTCACCTCTCCGATACGAACACTCTGAACTTTGTTGGCAGCAACCGTCCTCTGATGAAGATGAACAGTCTGGACATTGTTGGCAGCAACCGTCCTCTGATGAAGATGAACAGTCTGGACATTGTTGGCAGCAACCGTCCTCTGATCAAGCGCAGCCAATGGTTGGGCAAACAGGAATTGCAGGACCTGATGTTGAGGAAGACCCCATTGACGGGTTTGGTCCAAGAAAATGGAGCGAAATCCTTGACATAAGAACAGAAGTGGATGAACCAAGAACATCGCCTCGATGTTCCTTGAGCCTGAGTGGCGATGATTGTGGAACAGCCACGGAAGATGAGCCAGGACACCTGTCCCCATTGCTGATGTTCGGTGCTGCTGGTTCAGATGATGGTGGTGGCCATATCCTCGATGGAAGTGCTGATGTGGTGGACCTGGTTACCCCAACCCCTGTAGGCCGGCTGCGGAGAAGAGGCTGCGTCGCCAGCGTTTGCCCAAAGATCATTGATCTGACGTCATCACCTGTTGTTATTCAGTTGTAGTGCCTTGCTGCATTCCAGATTTCCAGTGTGCTGAACCTATCTTGTAATAGTTACTCCTGCATTGTTACATGATGAATAAGTTGAAGAGTGTATGTTGTATAATTACGGGAGAAAGAGCATTCTTTTACGAGGATCTTGCAATTGGTGGTATGTTACTCAGCAAGGCATATGAGGGAGTGGAAGTACCTGGCATATTTTCCTTGAAAGAAATTGGATCATCGATGTTGTGAAAACAAAGATGGAGCATGATTGTTCTCCGAAAATGGTAATTTTCTTTTACGAGTTGCTTGCCGTGCCCAGCTTTTCAAGTCACTCAGCGGCGTCGGCAGCAAGCCCAAGCTTTCTCATAATGTCGTTTTCTTTATCGGTTCTCAACTTCATTACAAGTTGGTGGTTTCACAGAATTACAACAAAAGCTTACTACTAACAGCGGTCCCGTGGTGAGATCCAAAAACCTTTGTTCTTCTGATAGTCCAGTTTTTCTTGAGTGGAACAATTTTCCTTCCCAGGTAGAACATTTCGTTCTGGAACCTTTTTTTCCCTCCAAAACAACTTCATCCTACATATAATAGATAAAAACATGTACTGATATTATGGATTTATAAAATATGCAGTGTACAAGTGATTAAATATGATTGTTATGTTTTATGGTACATTTGCAATGTAAACATCTATTGGAGTGGTGCTGCTAAATTCTATATCATGGATGTAATTATCTGTTGGAGTGGCACTGCTAAATTCTGATTCCTATATTTTCAATCATGGTTCATCCATGAGGGTCCCAAAAACACCTTCATCCTACATATAATAGAAAAAAATTATACTGATATTTTGAATTCATAAATCTTATACTGATATTATGAATTCATAAAATATGCAATGCTCAAGTGATCAAATATGATACTCCCTCCATCCTAGAATATAACTACGTTTAGATTTTTTCAAAGTCAAACATTTTCAACTTTGATTGCGAATTGAGAAATAATCACATAGACTAATAACATAAAAATAATGTTAGTAGATTTATCATGAAACCAGATATTATAATATGTAACATTTTCTATTTGAAAAATTATTTTTAGAGGTATTGTTGGTCAAAGTTAAACTGATTTGATTTTTGAAAAAGCTAAACGTAGCTATATTTTGGGACAGAGGGAGTAGTTATGTTTTATACTAGTTTGACTATGTAAACATTTATTGGAGTGGCACTGCTAAATTCTATCATCTTTGTAATTTTCCTTATTCATATAACCCAAGTACCCCATTTAGCTAATAGGCGGTTAGAATCCACCACAAGAGAGGTCCAGCGTACCAGGTGCTAACACTCATCATGGAAGCAAACTTGTCACTACCAGAGAAATGATCTTTCGTCCAGCACCTTAGTGCCGGTTGCAATTAGGCCGAGATGCCCCCGTGACCCACTTTAGTACCGGGTGGAGCCTCCACCCGGTACTAAAGGCCCACAAGCACTTTAGTATCGGGTGGGAGCTCCACCCAGTACTACCCTTTAGTGAAGCTCCCACCCGGTACTAAAGCTCCCATCTGCCACCTCCCCCCCTCCCCCCCCTCTCTCTCTGCCGCTTCTTATCCATCCGTTCGTCCGTCTCCCCCCCCTCCTTTATCTCTCTCTCTCAGCACCCTCACCCTTCCTCTCCTCCTCTGCCTCCCCTCCCCTCACCCCTCCGCTCGCCCCTCACTGGCAATGAGGAGCAGCGGTGGGGCGAGGTGAGGCGGCGGTGGCAACAGCGGGCGCGCGGCAAGGAGGGCGAGCGGGCGGGATCGGCGGCGGGGCGGGAGGGCGGTGGCGGCAAGGGGCGGCGGCGGGGTGGGGGTGGCGAGGGCCGTCGGGAGGACGAAGGGCGGCAGGGCTAGCAGGAGGGCAGTGTGGGTCGGGCCGGTGGGAGGTCAGATTTTTTTTAATACTTTTTAGTACCGATTATTTGACCCCTTTAGTACCTTCAGTACCGAACTAGTAGTAACAGTTATGAAACCGGTATTAAGGGGTTTCCCAACCAATAAGGGGTTCCCAACCAATACATAAGGCCATTTCCCTAGTAGCGGGTGGTACAACCCTATAGGCTCCCTCCCTTGCTCCATTCCTGGATCAGCCAGTGTGAACTGATGGAACATAATTGGCTTTGAGGTGCCCACCTTGGAATCATAATCAGCTTTAGCTAGGGTGACGCTTTAAGCTACACTCTTCTTTTGTAGATATGGATCACTATGGTTTGCCGGAGCGTGTTGTCAAGTTGATGTCCACAAAAGCTATATTCCTTTAGCAATTATTGCTAGTTTGCTCCAACCTTCACCCCAAGGCAAAGGGCAGCAAGGGAAACAGCCTCAGTCAGCTCCACTCTCCTTTGGATGGTCGCCGCTGCTGGCAGCTGGGTAGGAGACAGCGAGAGATCAACCAGCAAGATGGCTCCACTGGATGGCGTCGAGTCTTTTCAGTAGAGGGACGCACAGGTTAGCACGATTCCTTGCATCTCAGTTCTTTATTTATTTTTTGGATGCACATTTCCTCCGAAACAACATGAGTTTACTTGGATTTCCTCTGGATTATTTCCCAATGTTTCCTTCGCTGCAGAATCTTGTGCTAGATTAAACAGGGTAACGTTAGAGAGGTTATGTAGACTCTTTTCTTTTTATACTACTTCTACGGTGTAAATGGTAACTAAAGCGGCGTGTAGACATGTGGTGATGTTTTAGTTCAGCAGGTATTTTGTTTTATATTTGTGTACCTATAATATTTTCTGCATGATGATAATTTTTGTTTACTTAATATATTAGTCGATCGTGATAATCTTTACATCTATTGCCATACGGTTTAAAGCTACTGTTTACAACCTTTCATTGTTCAGTCTCCCACTACTAGGGAAATGGCCTTTTGTCCAGCACCTTTATACCGATTGGAATTGACTGGTACTAATGTGAGCATTAGTACCGGACCTAACAGCTAGTCTCCCAGGCCCGCCTCGTAGTCCCATTTAGTACCGGGTGGCACCCGGTACTAAAGGGGTCACGGGTACATTTAATTCGCGTCTCTCCTCTCCCCAGGGTAGCTTATCTCTTTGTTCGCATCCTAGTGGCTCAGTGCTTG
>NC_028451.1:7995188-8058046 GCF_000263155.2 Setaria italica | reverse complement strand
AAGGGTGTCACGGAACGGCGGGTGACGGGCGGGTGGGGGTGGGGGCGACGGGCGGGAGGGATGGCAAGGGCGGTGGTGGCGGGGTCGGGTGGGCGGGCATGGGAGGCTGGGGGTGGGGGCCGGGATTTCTTTTTTTATTTTTAATAGCCATTTAGTACCGGTTATTTGAACCGGTATTAAATGCCCCCTTAGTACCGAACTAGCAGTACCGGTTGCGAAACCGGTAACCGGTACTAAGGGGTTCCCAACCGGTACAGAAGGCATTTCTCCAGTAGTGCTCCCTCCCTGGCTTTGAAGCGCACACCTTGGAGTCGTATTCATGCTAAAGCTAGAGATATGGATCAACTGCTTTAGGGTGCCCCCACAAAAAAAGGTGTCACCACTTTGGGTTGCCGGAGCACGTTGTGAAGTTGACATCCACAAAAGATATATTTCCTAAGCAATTATTGCTAATTGCGTCTGTCTTCACTCCAAGGCAATGGGCAGCAGCATCAGCTGCACCCTCTTGGGGGGGAAAAGAACTTGGCTTGTCTCTCAGCTGCGAGGTACGGTGGTGAGGTCAGTCACAGCCGCTGGCAGCTGGCTAGGATTAGCACGGTGAGAAACCCACCAGAGAGATGGCTGCACTGGATGGTGTCGAGGCTTTTCAGTAAAGGGGACGCAAAGGTCTGCATGATTCCATCCAGGTAAGCTTTCCCTTGCATCTCAGTTCTTTACTTATTTTTTCCCAATGTTTCCTTCGCTGCAGCATCTGAGGCTAGATTAAGGGGGTGTTTGGAAGGAGGAGGCTAAACTTTAGCCCTGTCACATCGGATGTTCGGATACTAATTAGGAGGACTAAACATAAGCTAATTACAAAACTAATTGCAGAACCCCTAGGCTAAATCGCGAGACGAATCTATTGAGCCTAATTAATCCATCATTAGTGAATGGTTACTGTAGGACCACATTGTCAAATCATGCACTAATTAGGCTTAATAGATTCGTCTCGCGATTTAGCCTAGGGGTTGTGTAATTAGTTTTGTAATTAATCTAGGTTTAATACTCCTAATTAGTGTCCAAACATTCGATGTGACGGGGGCTAAAATTTAGCCCCCTCCTTCCAAACACCCCCTAAACAAGGTAATGCTCACTAGTATGACTGCGTTCAATAATCGATCTAGTTTTGGTTTGATGCTGGAATCCAATGTTTGATCGCCTTTAATTTTGTCTTCCGCATGGTTTTCTGCTTTGTTTATTCAGGAGTTCAGTCGGCTGTAAATTAGTTATTCAAGGTGTGCAGAGATTCCAAAGTTGTGTACGCAAGAAGTGCTTTCCACTAAAGAAGCTGGGCCAAGATGGACATCACCACAGGGGCAATGAACACACCCTCCTCCCAAGCTTACGGAGCTGGTGGTGGGTGAATACAACCTGCAGAAAGGTGTCAAGGGAGAGATTTAGGAACTCGAGAAAGAGCTGACATGCATAACCGCAGCCCTCCGCAAGGTGTCTAAGGTGCCGGCAGACCAGCTTGATGAGCAGATCAAGATCTGGGCCGGTGATGCGAGGGAGCTATCCTATGACATCGAGGATGCTGTCGACACCTTCATGTTGCGCGGCAAGGGGCATGAGCATACCAAGTCATTCAGCTTCAAGGAGCTCATTGCTAAGACCACCAATTTGTACAAGAAGGCCAGGACTAACCATAAGGTCCATAATGTTATCAAAGACATCATGGACCAGGTCAAGAAGGTTAGTGAGCACCGTAATAGGTACAAGGCTGACAACATTGCTGCCAGGGCAACTTTGGAGCCTGTTGATCCTCGCTTAGAAGGTATGTACAGGAAGGCAACTGAGCTTGTTGGTATTGATGAGCCAAAGAATAAGATAGTCAAGAGACTTATGGATGACGACAGCTCTTCGTTGCAGCAGCCAAAGATTATTTCTATTGTTGGATTCGGAGGCTTGGGGAAGACAATTCTTGCCAATTCATTGCTACATTGTCACATCCTGAAATTTTTGAATTTCAGGATGTGATTAAAAAGAATAATTAAACAATGATTTTCTCATAATTTTAAAAAATTTCCAACATTTATTTTTTTTCTTTACAGGAAATTTAGTATAGGAAAAATAATTATTTGTTTTTCTAAATTAAATAAGGTTGTTCCATGTGTTGCATTCATGGCGATGTATTTTGGTGTTTCATGAGTGAAAATGTTTTAAAAAACGAGTATAGATAATGATTAGATTCTTTTGAAAATTTTCCAGCATTTCCTGGAATTTATTCTCATTTTCTAAGAGCTAAATCCAATTTTTGGAAGGATCTAGAATCCTTTTCGTGAGCTCCGAGTATTTTATTTGAATTCCTCGTGTCCCAGTCTATCTCTAGGAATTTTCCTGAAATTTTTGGGATTTTCAGAGTATTTTTTCGTAGCTTAAATAAATTATCTAGATTTTCTGGATTTTTATTTACACGGAAAATGATTACTGAAAAAAAAGAAAACCTCCTAACGGGCCGATCCCGTGGGCCCGACCCGCGTCAGCCGTTCCGGCCCGTCCCAGCAGGCCCGCTCAGACCCAGCCCTATTTGGGCTTGACACCGAGCGGCCGGGCTCGCCTGGCGCCGCCGGCTCTTGGCGTGGCGTGCCACGCACGCCAGGGCGCGCCCCGCGCCTATAAAACTTGTCGCCCCGGGCGCCCGCGATTCCCTGCTGCATCGCCGCCACCTGCGCCGCGCTCGCCCCCGCTCGCTTCGCGCCGCGCGCCGCCACCTAGCCCGCGGCACCACCGCCGCCATCCAGCCTCCTGCGCCGCGCCGCCTTGCGTCGCTGCCTCCCCAGGCCGTCTCGCGCGCTCCTGTGCCTAGCACTGCCGCCGAGCACTGCAGCCGCGAGCCGCCCCGACCCCGGCTGCCGCCGCTGGCAAGTCTGTCCGGCCAAGTGGATAGGTGAGGAAGAAGATAAGCCCTTTTGTGGTTTAGACCCCGAGAAAAGTCATAACCCCGAGATCCAGTCCAAGTTTAAGTTTGTAATGCGTTTAAGCCCTTAGTTTTCGCAGTTAAGTCCCTAAATAGATTAGATCCTTTCAACCTAGCCCAAGTCATGATGTTTAACAAGTCTAACACTATCCTTTGGGCTTTTTGCGAGCACTGTCCCTGGCAGGTGGCGGCGTGGGGGCGTGGCCGCATGGTCGGCGGGGCCACGGGGGGTAAGGGCGACCGACGAGGCGGCGACCTGGCGGGTGGCGGCAGCGGGGCGCACGGCCGACGGGGGCGCGGGGCCGGGGGTGAAGGTGAGTGCGGACGGGAGGCACAGGAGGCGGCGCGGCATGACGAGTGCGGACGGGAGGCGCGTGGCCAGCCGGCCAGTGCTAGGTTCCGCCTGCTGGGCTCACCTCGCGTCGGGGTGGGCTAATAGGCTGCTTGACCTTTTTATGGCATTTTTATAAAACTTGTTCTCAGTTTTCTTGGGCTTGCCTCGAGCTGCAGCCTGAGCAGCCCGGGCCAAATCCGCCCCTGGTTACATTTTCCATGAGATCTATTGACAAGTTGGTGCTAAACTCAAATAGTTTTATAACTATTCATCCATGTGTGTCAGGAATAATTACTTTCAGCATCACGTACGTTTTATTGTAATTGAGGACGGATTATCAGCGTGACCTACTTTGGACATTTCATCCATATGCTGTATCAAGCTATTCAATTCGGAGGATCGAGACTGAATTAATGTTTTTCTTTCATAAGGAATTAATGTTTGATATAAACTTACCAATTCCAATTGTGACCCAATAAGTGACCATGCATCTTGAGGTAGTTTGAAATATTGCAAAGGGACAAAATTTACTCTTGGTTTGCATGCCCCGGACCACGGCCTGGGTGGATGCATCTGCGGGTGACCCTAATTATTTTATGTATTGAATGCCTAATGTCATTTTGACTTTTTTTTAAAAACCAAACTCATTTAATAAAAATGGTTACGGGTGATCTCATTTCTACTCCATCTGTTTTAAATTGTAGGTTATTTTGCCAAAACGATCTACAATTTGGGACGGAGAGAGTAGAAAGTTGGCAGGAATATGCTACCTGGATCACGAAAGCGCTAGCCCAAAATTCATATTATTTTATTTTTAACTGTCACAACAAGTTATAATTTATATCAGTATTGTTTTTGAAAGGATCAGTATTATTAATTGAACGACACCTTAAATCTAAAAATAAATGGAGCAGTGAACTAAGCCCAGACCCCAGAGAAACATTAGGCCCACGAAGGCCCGGAATGGCCCGCCCCAGCGAGCCGCGATACAACAAGTCCACACACTAGGCACCACCCTCCACCCGCCGTCTCGCCAAAACCCTAGCAGCTGCTCAGCTCCCTCCTCCCCTCCCAGGTGGCGGCGCGCTCCTGTCACTTCTTCTTCCTTCCATCTCTCTTGCTAATCTCTACTAACCTTTCGCTTGCCTGCTCCAGATCTACCTTCGCATCCGACCAGGGTCCCCTTCGCAGCGCGGGAGATGGCGTAAGTTCCCCCATCGAAATCTTTGTAGCTGCCCGTTTCTTAAATCTTGGTTTCGCGAACGGTGAAAGAAGTTTTAGGTCCTGGTTGCTTTGGTGCGAGATCGTTCTAGATGTTTTGCGCTGAACTGTTGCCGGTCTTTTGCGATATGCCTGCTCTATTTTGAGAGTGTCGTGGTAGTAGTTCGGTAGATTTAGTTGCAGTCTGTGCCGAATGTACTGCTTGGGATGGAAAGTTTCTGTTTGGTCTCCGTTCCAACCGTGAGTGATTTAATTTGTGCACAACCATCGCACCGGTAGAGCTGTGTAATGGCGCGCTAGTCCTGTTTATTTGGTGGAGGCCTGGAGGGACGTTTTCTGGCAGAGTGCATCGATGTTTCTTGGATGTTGGGTGATAAGTATTTTATCTTGCTGTAGTTTCTAGCATAGAATTCCAAATCACTTCATTGTGCAATTTAAACTTCTAGTTGCTGGCACACAAGAAATTGCTGGTTTTGACTACTAATTGGGTGGCTGATTGGGTTCGATTTACACCTGGATCATGTTTACATATGGTAAGACTTGCCTCAAATTTAGTGTACCAGTTTAACCAATCGTGAGAGATGAATGTGTTATCTTTGTTGATTTGAGATAACAAGACTGGTAGCCTACTAATAAGTGTAGCAATGGGCTTAAACCATATATTTAAGTTCTTACCGCCCTGTGCCTCTTTCCCTGTTGCTTGTTGATTAGAGCTGAGCAGCCTAATAACAGATACAAGCGGTTTGAGTTATGGCTTGGCAATCAACTCACCAAGATTTTATGATTTGGCAGGGATCAGGAGGCTCCGGTTGCAGTTGAGGCACCTACCCCGGTTCTTGGAGAGCCGATGGACTTGATGACTGCTCTGCAGCTCGTGATGAAGAAGTCAAGCGCTCACGATGGGCTCGTGAAGGGTCTTCGTGAGGCTGCCAAGGCCATTGAGAAGCATGTCGCTCAGCTCTGCGTGCTTGCTGAGGACTGCGACCAGCCTGATTATGTCAAGCTGGTGAAGGCACTCTGTGCTGAGCACAATGTGCACCTGGTCACTGTGCCTGCCTCTAAAACTCTTGGCGAGTGGGCTGGGGTAAGTTAGAAAATCCTTCTGTAGAGCATCTGCTTCTTTCTACATAGTATTGCTATTGCTGCCTAGATGGTGTTACTGGATTATTAATTACAGCATTCATTTTGTGGCTTACAATTCTCCACCTCCTATTGACAGGGGAAATTTTACTAATTGTTTGTGAATTTTATGCTTTACAGTTCGTTTTTATTTTGTTCAGTTGCTTCAATTTTCTCAAGCATGCCATTCTCCGCCATGCTGTGTGCTGCTATTCTACTGCATTCTGTTGTACGAAGTTGAGTCTTGATTGTAACAAGATTCACCTTATGGTGCTTTGCAGCTTTGCAAGATTGACTCTGAGGGCAAGGCAAGGAAGGTTGTTGGCTGCTCCTGTGTCGTTGTCAAGGTAACATGTCAATCACTTACTGTCCTGTCCTATTGCAAGTAACTATTTTGGTTTACGTAGGCAGCAAACATGACGTCTTGCTGCTTTGTTTTGATTACCAGGACTATGGTGAAGAATCTGAGGGCCTTAACATAGTGCAGGAGTATGTCAAATCGCACTAGATATAGCATGTTTCAGTGATGTTCTGCATTTTGGACCTGGGCTTAATGTTATGCTTGATTGCTTGGTTCTGGGGCTTGCTAGTTGCTAGGAGAATTAGAACACTTTACTAGGTGAGCCAAGAGGGTACGAGCAATTTGGACATCTGAATTTTTTTGTTTATGGTGGTGTCATCTGGTTTTGAATGAAAATCATCAAGAGCTAATGCTATCTTTTGGTCTTTACATCCGTGTCGGTGTCAACTGGTTATACTGGTTGCAGTTGCATGGTCTGCGTTTTGGCCGTGTTGCATTTGATATGAACGAATCTGTATGTGGTATTCTCCTTATGAAAAAGTGTCACTTTCAATTTCCTGGTATGTTTGCTCGTATATGGTTTGCATAAAGTGGTTATGAAAGCGTAATGAGTGGTTTTGTGAATTAGGTTGTATTCCACCTGAAACCACATTGCAAATGCGGCTAGGAAAAGGCTTTTGTGCGGCGTAGCAGGTAAATTATGCCTGAGCTGTCATTTCTGGAAACTGGAGCTTGGAAAAAGCAGAGGAGGGAAACAATTATCGGGGTACAAAAATTGATCAGTTGCAAAGCTAATCCAGGGCATCTGATGAAGTGGTCACTATCCAACCGGACCAAAAAAGAAGCGTTTCTGCGTAACAAAATTGTTACATGTAAATGGTTTCTACGCCACCGTAAATAGTTTACTTTAGGTTACCCAGCCTTGCAGAACCGAATCAGAATAACCTAGTAAAAAACCATGAAGTTGAATAACCAAGGCTGAAGCACAGGGTAGAAAATGCTCAGGTAAATATAGTCTTTTAAAAAAAAGAGAAGAAAGAGAAGAAAAGAAAAGAAATGAAATGAAAACACAGAGAAAGAAGCGAAGCTGCAAAAGGCGGGAACGGATAAGATAACAAAACGAGGCCGCGCAAAATTGCCCTCTCTCCGACTCTCCGTTCCGATGGCCGCCGCCGCCGCCACCACCACCTTCCTCCCTCCCATCCCGACACCTCGCCCCCGCCTCGCCGCCGCCGTCCGCCGCCCTCCTCCCATCTTCACGGGCGCCGCCGATGCCGTGCCGATGCCGGATGACGAGGACTCCAGCGACGACGACGACGGCGACGCCGCCGCGCCGCGCAGGAGCGCGCGCAAGGACCGCCGCCGCGCGGTGCGCATCGCGTGGGAGAAGCTGGTCCGGTGGTCCCGCTTCTGGCGCCGCCGCAACCGCAGCGACGTCCTCGAGAGCACGCGTAAGGTTAGGCTCGCGCGCGCGCTCTCCGGGCCGGGATGCTTCACTTCCTTTGCATTGCAGGATCTGATTGGGAGAGGCTGACTGGGTGTGGGTGGGTTTTGCAGCTGGTGGTTCTCGGGGGAGGGTCGTTCGGGACGGCCATGGCGGCGCACGTGGCGGCCAAGAAGGCCGACCTCGAGGTGTCCATGCTGGTCAGGGACGATTTCGTCTGCCGGTCCATCAACCACAGCCATATCAATTGGTTCGTAAACGTTGCTGCCCCCATTGAACCTTTCTTGATAGGTGCGGGGAAACAGTTTGTTACATTCTTGTTTTACTCTCGGAGCATCTGCCATTAAATTCTAGGAAAGATACTTATTTCTATTAATCAAAATTTAGATTCTTGATCAGCACCCATGGCACGGGGAGTTTGAGATCATCCCATTCTTATGATGAACATCGGCCGGATTGAGAAAACTAAGTACACAAGCGTTTAGCATCAATTTTGACTGTGCATTCCCATTGATGTTGTTCCTGAAAGTGCAATAGTCCTAGATTAAAAATATATCTGATGGACATTGTTGCCGAGGAATGAGAATGTTCAAATATTCCACATTTGATTTAAACTGACTTGAATTCAAGAGCACATATAACTGTGTGCCAACTTATTTATCCTAAATGTCCATTTTGCTAGCAACATGGAGATGAATTTTGATATATATATGGAGAATATGCTAAATTGCAATTCATGTAGATATACTATTTGGCCTCCCGTAAAAGAGAAAATGGTAAAACTATTTTACTCATGTTTATAAATACCTGTTTTCATTTCTATGGGAAAATATTATGAGTGCGTCTGCATTACAACTTGTCATTTTACTGCAGCAAATACTTACCAGAACACAGATTGCCAGAAAATATTGTTGCAACAACAAGTGCTGCTGATGCTTTAGCAGGAGCTGATTTCTGCTTCCATGCTGTTCCGGTTCAGGTATTCACATTTCTTTATGAAGCATTGTGCTTTCTGCAGGGATTTCGTCCTTTTTGACTCTGATATTTTTTGCGGCAGTTCAGTTCATCCTTTCTTGAAAGTATTTCAACACATGTTGATCCAAAGTTGCCATTCATATCACTTAGCAAAGGGCTGGAACTCAATACCCTTCGGACAATGTCTAAAATCATCCCACGAGCATTGGGAAACCGCCGCCAACCATTTATTGTTCTATCAGGACCTTCTTTTGCAGTAGAACTAATGAACAAATTGCCTACAGGTTTGCTGTCATTTTTCATATTGTTAACCTGTTTTATCTTTTTCAGGCTCTATGTTGATTGATGGTAATATATTTCTACATGAATTCTTTTAAACTTTTCTTTTCACATATCTGTATATGAAGTATGAACACAAATTTGGCACCATAATAATGCTAAGAATCAGAAAATCTGAAGGGGGGCCGGGGTGGGGGGTGGGGGTGATGAAAGAATCCAAGAGCCTCATCAATCGAGAGCAAACAGAGAGTCTGGCTACTTATTCTGTTGCGACCATATTGTACTGTAAATATAGTAAATGCAACTACAGTTTTATTACAGTATTTTTAACAAATAACAAAGATCTTGTACAACTTCACCTTTGATCATAGGTGTGAAATCATACAATTAAACAAGCTATCCTACTAGTATTTAATAATATATGTGTAACTAGCCTTTTTTATTTCTTCCTTTAATTAAGAACTTTGAATCTGCTAATTTGGATTGATGATCATGGTTGTTTAACTTTGAAATTGCAGCGATGGTGGTGGCATCAAAAGACAAAAAGTTGGCAAGTTCTGTTCAGCAGCTGTTAGCTTCCCCAAATTTGAGGATAAGCACATCAAGGTAAAAATGCCTAGTTCCAAGACTTAATCACCAAGGGTATGACAACCAACTTTATAACATGCAAAACCTTTTCTTTTACAAAAAAATGACTTCTTTTTATGGAAATTAGTAGAGAAGATGAGATGAGAGAGGCAAGCATGAATGAAATAGTGAATCTGTGATCATCTGTTTACAGTACTCTTTGATTTCTATGTTAAGAAAACACAGAAAATGACCCATATGCTAAATTCAGAGGAATAAAAACAATACTATAGATCCTTTTTTTAAAAAAAAATACTATAATCTGTGCAATTTTTTTTTCCTAAGTGTGGTACTTGCTGAGTTCCAGAACGTCATTCAATAGTACAGAAAGAAAAGCTCAAGGATTTTTCCTCAGCTTTCAGCTAAAATTAAACTAGTAGTCTAAAATTTACGACTAGTATATTCCACATGGAAGAGTTACCTTAGTAGAGCTATTATATTGTAACATCAGAAGAATATTTGAATGTGACCTATGGTACTTCAGTGATGTTACAGGAGTAGAAATTGCAGGTGCGCTGAAGAATGTTCTTGCTATAGCAGCAGGTATAGTGGAAGGTATGAATCTTGGGAATAATTGTATGGCTGCCCTTGTTGCTCAAGGTTGTTCAGAAATACGATGGCTGGCAACAAAGGTCCGCAATATCTATCATCTGCATTTCTCTTGCTTGTGAAGTCTGAAAACTTGCCACATTCACTGAGATGAACTTCTTAAATTGAAGATGGGAGCGAAGCCGATAACTCTTTCTGGTTTGTCTGGGTCGGGTGACATCATGCTTACATGTTTTGTCAATCTTTCACGGAATAGAAATGTGGGACTGCGTCTTGGTTCAGGCGAAAAACTCGACCAAATCATGAGTTCGATGAATCAGGTGGGCTGCATTCTTTCTATGACATCAAATGTGACCTGTATGATTTTGATTTGTAATTCACTGTATTCTTCTGCCTTTAGGTTGCTGAAGGTGTATCAACTGCTGGGGCTGTCATTGCGTTAGCTCAGAAGTACAATGTCAAAATGCCAGTCCTGACTGCGGTAGCGCGGATAATTGATAATGAATTGACTCCGAAGAAGGCGGTTATGGAGTTGATGAATCTTCCTCAGGTAAACCATTTGATGTAACATTTGATTCACTGTACCAAATTTACTTTATTCCGCAGACAGCCTTCAAATTCTTGCTGTATTTCAAATTGCTGTCCAAAGTTGTCCTAATGACTTCACAGTTTTTAAGTTAATACATTTCAAATAGGCAATTTTTGGTTTCCATTTCACCAAGCCGTTGTTCGTGCTTGGCTAACAAACCTGAAGCAATGATTTACCAATTTGTCTAAGCAGCCAAATTATCTCAAAAACAAACAAACCAAGATCCTTTTGCAAGTTTCTTCATGTAATGCTCAGTGTCATTTGTAAGGTTCCAGCAACATATTTTGACCATGAGGATAGGCATTCTTATTGATTCTTTTGACTAAACAACCTGCTGTTCGTTTCAATGTGATGCCTTTAGTTGTAAGGATATTTTACCTGAAACACTGATGAAGTCTTTTCAGTGATTATGCTGGCAGAAAGGTTCCTGACCTGCTATCTGCATATTTTAGCAACTTTGCCTCTGTCTTGTTCGCATAAATAATAAATGACAACGTGTAAAACTTCTATTTTACAGGTCGAGGAAGTCTAACAAGGATAAGAATGGAGTTATGCTCCGTTTGTCTGGACTGGAAGTGTAGTTTGGGGCCGACCATATGAAAATCTGCTAAAGACCACTATAGTCTTATAATGTTCTCTGTGGGCAGGCTGTTTTCACTTCATAGTCTGTACTGACAAATTATTCGATTATTAATGCGGAAGTGATTTCCAGCTTTCGGGGAACAACAATAGTGGTCTTTTGCCAGTTCGGAGTTTTTGTAGCTTTTCTAATTTTTCTATACACTGGTAAAATCATTCCCACTAGATTTTTTTCCAAAGGAAAAATTAGTTTCAAGTGCTGGCATAACTGGAGATGGGCACTATCTTGGCAGCACTGAAGGAGATGAACTCATCGAGATGCATTTTACTCGTAATGATGTTACATGTAATGCAATCAGCGGCTGCAGCTGCTAATGTAAGGGGGTGTTTGGGAGGCATGGGCTAAATTTTAGCCCATGTCACATCGGATGTTTGAACATTAATTAGGAGTATTAAATATAGGCCAATTACAAAATTAATTACACAACCCTAGGCTAAATCGCGAGACGAATCTATTAAGCTTAATTAGCCTATGATTTAACAATGTGATGCTACAGTAACCATTCGTTAATGATGGATTAATTAGGCTTAATAGATTCGTCTCGCGATTTAGCCTAGGGGTTCTGCTATTAGTTTTATAATTAGCTCATATTTAGTCCTACTAATTAGCATCCGAACATTCGATGTGACAGGGTTAAACTTTAGCCCCTGCTATCCAAACACGGCCTAAGTATTTAAAGCATCATTTCTGTGCGATGTTGAACAACATAAAATTCGTTGTTAGTTTGTGCCACAAAAGGTTACTGTTTACTCGTGAGTTTTTTTTGTTTTGCAATTCCAGCAAGAACCCGT
The DNA here is from genome assembly GCF_000263155.2 of Setaria italica. NCBI lineage: Eukaryota > Viridiplantae > Streptophyta > Magnoliopsida > Poales > Poaceae > Setaria > Setaria italica. The sequence goes on along the minus strand of NC_028451.1, from coordinate 8,046,221 downwards.
CTCTACAACTTGGAACAGTATGTTTGGAAGGTGTTTGTGTAGTGCCTAAGCCGCTAAGCGAGTATCACATGATGTTCACATCAGGAAACTTCGATTTTCCAAGAAACAAAAATGGAGAAACGGAAAAATGCAACGGTACGGGGATATGAAAGATTTATGAAAAATTCTTTCCTAACAGTAAATCTCGCTCAAGCTGAGACATGAGATTTGATACGGTAATTTAGTTATAACATGCAAATCATGGGACACATGAGAAGCAAAGAGGATTCAGGATTTCTGAATTTCTGACCAGTATCACGCGGGCGGAACCTGCCAAGAATATCACGCGACGCCGTTGGCCGGCGCGGAACGGAACGGAACAGAAGCGAGGCCACTACCCTGCACACGTGTCGCCTCCTCCGCCGTTACACCCGTTAAGACCCCGGCACAAAAAAGTAAAAACCCAGCCCACACCCTTCACACTTGACCACACTGCCGCCGCAGCCCGACGCCGGCGAGCCGCCCACCCACTCTCTCCTCTCCACTATGGCGGCGGCCGCGAGGTGCGCTTCCGCGGCGCGCTCCCCTCTCCTCATCCACCAACACCGCCGCGTCCCCAAGGTAAGCCCGCTGCCCGTCCCGCCCCACCTCTCCCCTCTTCTCTCATCTCGCCATTTCACACGAGAGTCTGCGTTCAGCTGCTCCGGATTCCATTGGCGCTGGAGCGAGGTTTTCTTCGAGTAGATTGCGTGACGCGGCTGGCGGATTGACTGGGGTCTGTTGCAGGTGCCGTCCGGCGGGGGAGGCTCGCTCCGTGTGGGTGGGGCCGGGATTGGGGCCGGACGCGGACGGGAGGGGCGGAGGCGGGCCCAGGTCGGGGTCAGGGTTTTCGCGCGCTACTCCCAGGCCCAGGACTTATCCACGCGCCTCCAAGGTAATCAATTGATTTTGATTCATCCCCGTGGCTGTAGTTACTACCTGGCGTACCTCGTCTTCTGCTAAAACTGATTCTGTAATTTCTGTATCCATGACATATAGTTTGCTAGGTAGGAGAGTGTCTGAGTGATGTGAAATGAAGATGGGGATCCGTTGGGTGGAGTGGCAAGGGGATGACTGTGTGGATTTCAAGTTTGTTTGTTCTTTGCTAAAAACTGATTCTGTTATTTCCGTATAAATGTCATCTAGTTTGCTAGGAGGGAGGGTGTCAGAGTGATGGGAAATGAAGATGTTGAATATCATATGTATGTGGTGGTTGGCACTGTTGATAGTATAGATGGGGATCTGTTGGGTGGAGTGAAAAGGGGATGAATATGTGGATTTCAAGTTTGTTTGTTCTTTGTGAGCTTAACATCCCATACTTCGCTCTTTTTTTTTTCATTTAAATGCAGATAGAGTTGGTGAGTTACCTAAATTAGTCGAGGACCTTCTCCAGACATCAATTAGCACAGGACCTCGAGGTGCTTTCAGGATGGCGCAAGGGATCCAAGCTGTGCTTGGGGTTGGTGGGGAGTGGCTGAATGACCTCTCAAAGGTTCGAACATTTTCCTGTTTTGTGCTTTAGTATTGTCTTCGCATATCTTCTGGTGTGATTGAACCTGCAAATGTTCTTGTAGGCCTCCCAAAAGGGAGGGAATCATTAGATGAAAGGTCACTTGTGAAATAAAGGAAATGCTGATTTAAGAAAATCACACATGCACGCATCTATGGCGCGCACATTCCAACATTCACACCCATTTGGATACATGCTTGTACGTTGAGGGGTCAAAGAGTCATAGCGGATTGTGGTAGGATCAGCACCAAACTGTTACCGAACTTATTGAATGAGTTGGGTGAGCTTTTAGGGACATTAGTAGGGTTGAGATGGAATTTTGGTTTCATCGTTGCAAGTTACCCAGAGTCTGAGTTTTGAGTAACTCATATTTTACTGAGATCTTATCAGTGATTTGGATTTTAATTTCAGCAGGAATATAATTTTGTTCTCTTAATCTATTGCAGACAGCTAATGCATCAGCAGGAATTCCAGCTCAGATGCAGCTTGGTTTGCTTTCTCCCCTTTACCTTAGAAGACTTTTTGAGCGCATGGGTGCAACTTATATCAAGCTAGGCCAGGTAAGGGCATCTTCGAACTTTGTTCTATGATTGATGGCAATCCCTAATATATTAGATAACCAATAGAAATGTTTTAAATTTCTTAATGTGTAATGACATTCTTAGTTGTAATAATTATGTATACACGGTAAATGAAAGAACTTCTTAATGAACAAGAACAAGATCATGCAAAATAGCATCCTTAGATGATCACTAGACTTGAATTGAAGTCAACATATTACCTTCTCTTGGATGGTCTTTTGAGGGGGTGCGGGGGTTGAGTCTGAATAATTTTCTGATTCCATGGTTATGTACCGTTTCTGCTCCATTGAAAAAGATGTACAATTTCTGTTTATTTGGGTATTGATAGTCAACGGACTGTGTGATGGTGCAGTTCATAGCATCTGCACCAACTTTGTTTCCTGCAGAATATGTCGAGGAATTCCAGAACTGCTTTGACCGAGCACCAGCTGTCCCATATGACGTGATTGAGTCAATATTGCGTGAGGAGTTGCAGCGGCCATTAGATAGTGTATATGAATACATCGATCATGTGCCAATAGCCTCTGCCTCAATTGCACAGGTTTCTCCCAGAACCTATTGGATTACATTATGCAGTCTTGCAGTCTGCTGTTGAAGCATTGAGATAATTCATTGTCATTCAGGTTCATGGGGCTAGGTTGAAGAGTTCTCAGAAGGATGTGGTGATTAAAGTTCTAAAGCCTGGTATTGAAGACACTTTGGTCGCTGATCTGAATTTTATCTATGTTGTTGCACGCATTTTGGAGTTCTTGAACCCTGAGCTACAGAGGACATCACTGGTAAATGCTCTCCTAATCATGAAGTTCATGTGCGATCAGATACTTGACTGTTTCATAACATTATATTTTTTCTTTAATCAGATGCTCTTCCTTCAATTTGCTTTCTTTAGTTAAAGTAACAAAAATCATTATCAGCATTGAACCATATGTTATTGTACAAAACAATCTCTGGACCAAATGGTTCTTGGAGCATGCGGGGATTTATATTCTGAAGAGCAATGTAGCTGAATTCATCATCAAATTATTATCGTGCTAGAATCTGTGCATCTAAGTGCATCAAGCAATACACAAAAAGTTAACAGATCTTGAGTATAAACATTGAATAGAGTTGTTTAATTAGGGATGTTGCATGAGGATAATAATAGATATCGAGGCTGTATCAAGACAAAACTAAAGGGATTGTGAAGAAAGTTGGGGAATGACTGAACTAAAGTGCTGCCTTGACCTCCAACATGGTTTCAATTTAGTCTGGCATGTAATAAGATAGTTTGCTTGGTTCATCCTTTTGTGTGGCTTCATAGTGTAACTGCCAACCCCAGAAGTTTGTGAATTTTCATAAACCTGTTATTGCTTTCAATAAAAGCATAGTGGTCTCCTTTCCCAAAAAAAAAAGATAGATATTGAGGCTGCGTCCAGGCAGAAATGTAACAACTTCCATGATATGCACAATATAATCAGAAATCAAGAAAACTTAGTTCATATGTATTGAAGTTTGAAGTGGGGCTGTCTTAACCCCCCTCACCCCCCCCCCCCCCCAGGTCGAGTTTTTTTTGTATTGAAGTGGGGCCAGCAAGCATTATGAAATCTGCTTTATATTTTGCTAAGTTTTGTTAAGAAAAAAGAAAATTCAGCCTTCATATTGTCATTCAATGAATTAGACAAACTGCAAAGTGTATAATTAATAAACATCATCTTGACTAAGATTTTTTATTATAGGTAGGCATTGTCAAGGATATAAAGGAATCAATGCTTGAAGAAGTTGATTTTAGAAAAGAGGCTGCAAATATTCAGGCTTTTCAGGGATACATAGATGCTATGGGATTTGACAGGCAGGCAAAAGCCCCATTTGTGTATCAACACTGTAGCACAAAACGTGTGTTGACTATGGAAAGATTGTACGGAGTTCCGCTTACTGACCTTGATTCTATAAGGTCTCTTGTTCCTGATCCTGAGTTGACTTTAGTCACTGCCCTTAATGTCTGGTAAGCTACACAGCTGCTTCACTTTATCTTGTGATGTCATACAATTTTGAGTTTTTTTTCCCTTTTGAACTTTGTAATGCCATGGTTTGAGCTTCTGAAAAATGCAAAAATATCGCAGGTTTGGAAGCTTGATTTCGTGTGAATCCTTCCATGCCGATGTGCATGCTGGGAACCTTTGGTTGCTCCGTGATGGGCGAATTGGTTTCATTGATTTCGGTATGCTTTAGCCATTTCTCCCGGTAGTAGTTTTTACATTGGCTGATTATCTACATTGTAAATGTAATGGAGCGTGAACCATGCCACACAACTTAGGGTTGTCTTTTACCTCTCAATACCATGGTTTTAAATAGCGGGCTATAGAGTTTAGCGGCAGTCTTCTCCAAAAGCTATATGCAGCTATAGCGGGCTAAGCTATTTAGCGGATTACATAAATATAAAAAATAAATGAATAAATATGCATGAAATTAGAAGGCCAAAACCAGCAATACAACTGTACACGTACATACAACAACTGTAAATCATTTTGCTGGGCTTGGGTTCATGGGCCTTATCCAGTTTCTTGCACGGCCTGCTACTGGTCTACTGCTAGTCATTATCTGCCTTCCGTTACTCCCTGTCGCAGTGCCGCTGCACCTTCATTGACCTTGCGCCCCCTTTTGATGGGATCCCTTTTGATGTGCTGTTCCGGAGCTCCCCCACGGCCCCACCTCACGCACACGTGCCAGTGCTCTCTCCCTGCCTCCTGCCCCCTGCCGCTGCTCCACCCCTCAGCCCCCATGGCCATCTTCCTGGCGGACTGCGGCCTGACCTTGGAGGACCTCCAACGGTGAGCAGAGGCGGGACTGCAGGAACTCGGAGCCCCATGGCCATCTTCCTGGTGGACTCCGGCCTCACCTTGACGGCCTCCATCGGTGAGCAGAGGATGAGCTATGGGACATCGGACAGCAGTACAGCTCCTTGGAACAGCGGAGTAGCAGTGGGCGGAGGCAGATTCAGGCGTAGCGGCGCTAAATGACTGCAATCGCTAAGCAACATAGCGCCGCTAAATCGCGATTTAGCTGTCATAGCTGCAATAGCGGTGCAAAGTGCCTTATCCTAGCGGGAACCCTCTGCAACGCTAATAGCGGGCTATAGCGGCGCTATAGCCCGCTATTTAAAATCTTGCTCAATACACTAAAATTCCTAGCACTCTAGGTTGATTGTGGTATTGTGCTACTTTATTCAACTTTCTTCATTAGTTGTATAATTATATTAAAATTAATTCTTTTCAGGTATTGTTGGTCGCATATCTCCAAGGACTTGGGCTGCTATGGAGGTCTTCTTGGCTTCTTTCGCAGCTGAGGATTATGATGCTATGGCCTCTGCCCTTTCTGAAATGGGTGCTACAGGGAATGATATAAATATTGATGAATTTGCAAAGGACTTGCGAAAGATATTCTCATCAATACAGGTAATGTTTCCAAATGACAGTAGGCTATTTATTAATATCCTGAAGGCTCGATCAACCTTTTTTAGAAGAAAAGGGCTTGAGGAAATTATGAACCATCTTCTGAGTGACCTAAATCAACTGTTACTCTGTTAGTGCTTTGCTGTTTTCTGGAGAAACATTTTGCTGAAACTGTATTTAAGTTAATACCATAGGAAACATGATCTTGCAGTTGTAACAGTTACATCTCAGATCCTCAATTAAGATGCAAATAATAGGCAACTAATGCACTTCAATGTTATGTGACTAGTTTTATATTTATGGAGGTTCTTGTCTTCTTAGTTTGTGTTGTACTTAGTACCCCATTCTTAGCTTATTTGGCATGGAAAAATGCACTAATGTTTTTTGTTTGTTAAGCAGGACTTGGATACTGAAATCATAGTCGCAGCAGCAAGAGGTCCTGATGCTACAGCTGTATCTGCTAATGTTGTCCTTGATGAGAGACAGATGAATGCTCTGTTTCTTGATCTGGTGAGTTACTTTCTTTGGCCATTCTGTCTAGAGCAGAAGAATGGTACTGGCGTACTGCCAGGGGCGAGGGTATAGTCAAATTAGGGGGTGCTAATGCACCCACAAAAATTTGCAAAAACAGTTGTTAGGTCCAAATTTTCACCATATATGCACCCCCTACAACTCAACTTTATGCACCCACAAGGCAAGCACACCCCCCCTTCAATTTGCTCTAGCTTCGCCACTGCGTACTGCTACTGCAAGAAAAAGATTACGTAGGATAATAAGCTGTGATAATGTTATTGCTCCTACTGTTCAATTTTTTCTTTAACTCAGAAGTTTTTTTTTTACGTTCACTAGTTGGGTTAATATGTGGGCATATTGAAGTTTCTAAAATGGATTTCTCAAAGGATTGAGGCCCAGCCATATCTTAGTGTGTTGGCCTGTCGATAATTCGGCTGTCATGATGGAGTACATGATTAGCTGACATACTGTTTATGTATTGTTTTTCATGATTGCAATAGTTGTCTTGATGTGGTGCATGTTGCTATCTAAAATTGAAAGGTGGCACTGTTTAGATTTTAATTTATTCGCCATGCTTTCATGAATTTTCCTAAGCTATGCGTAATATTTTTGAGAAACTAAGGAATAGAAAATGAAAGCTGACACTCATGTTACCGCATCTCCCAGGTGAGAGTTAGCGAGTCTTACGGGCTGAAATTTCCCCGGGAATTCGCTCTTCTCATGAAGCAGCTACTGTATTTTGATCGCTACACAAGGTTGTTAGCTCCCAGCATGAACATGCTTCGAGATGAGAGAATCAACATCTCCACCGATCGGCAACCCAGAAGAACGGATCGATTTCAATGAGGCCACTTCATTAATCGTTAGCAATATACTAGAGTTCTTTTGTGATTGGGTGATATTAGCAAGCTCATGTAACCAAGACACTGTATATAGTTTTGCCAATAGAAATGGACCACACATGACACATCAGAAAATCTTGTACACTTGTTAGTGTCAGAGAATTTGGCTTATACCATAGCAACTAGGCAGCATGTTAAATATGTATGTATGTCACGATCCAGTAGACTGAGTTTTTAAATATATATGCTATACTAGTAGAGCCAGAGTCAAGTTAAGATGCAGCTGTACTGCAGGCAACTGTCAACAGAGAAAATGATTGTGCACTGCAGGTGTATCATGTGCTAAACAAGGTCGGCTAAAGGGCACAATGTTTTGTTGCATTTCTCAGGGTCACAACGAGCTTAGGGGATTCTACTAGGACTGTGCAAAGTGACTTTTCTGGTCCCATTACATCGAATGAAAATATCGGCTCAGGTTCTAGCTTTGTGGGATAAAATTTAAATGTAAAAAAACACTTATTTTGCAATGGAGAGAGTATGTCTGAATGCAGTCACGCATGTGTTTACATGAAAATTATCCAATGTGTTCGTATAAAAAATGAAAAGTATATAGCCCTAATCCTAGAGGGAGAGCAAACAGCCAAAGGTTAGAAGCAGCTCCGGGCTTTTAGGTCCTATAGACAAATAAAAAGTTGGTTGAAGCCTAGGCTGCCTTTTGTTGGTGAAGTGGTCCCACTGAGTTTTTTAAAATATAATATTTTAATAGTAAAGGTGTTGCGATCACCAAACTCATAAACACTACCCACGCTGCCTTTTAAACAGGTAATATCAAGGAGAAACAAGGCAGTCTTATTTTCAATTAAAAAACAAGTAAGAAGGTGCTACCCATGTTTAGCCCCGCTTAGTACGTGGACTAAACTAAACTTTAGTCCCTGTTTGTTAATGCAGATGAACAAATACGATAATACCCCTAATCATTCACTATGTACCCTCCCGTTCCCCTTCATCACGCACCTTCGGCGGCTGGTGCCGGTGGCGGAGGTCGTGCTGCCGCCGCCTCTCAGCTGGAGCTTCTTCAACTCCGGTGCTTGAACCCCAGGCAGGAAGAAAGAGGGAGGCAAGGCGAGGCACAGCCGGGGAGCTTGGCGCGGGCTGCAGGGAGGGAGAGAGGTGAGGCACGGCAGGCGGCGGCCAGGAGGCGTGGTGCAGGCTGCAGGGAGAGAGGGAGGTGAGGCTCGGCAGGTAGCGACCGGGGACCGGCCGAGCTCCGACGTGGCCGATGGGGTAGCGCGGCTGAGCTCTGGAGGCGGATGCAAGCAGGGAGGGGAGAGAGCGGCGGGGAGAAAAGGTTCGGGATGGGTGGGATGGGCAGTAAATGAGGAGCAGGGGTGTCTTTCAGGATTTTTAGTTCACTTTAGTCCACGCCCCTTGAACTAGAGGACTAAAAGGTTTAGTTCATATTTTAATCTACATATTTGACATTTTAGGAATTAAAAAGGGTCAAAATGGATGGACTAAAGTTTAGTCCAGGGTAACCTGGAGAACTAATTCTTATATTACCTTTCTTTTTTTTTCGAAAAGGACATGCTGAGTACTAGCCTTCGAGCACGAACATTTGTCAGTTTTCACCCATTTACATTTTTCGCTCATATAAACATACGATTTCCTATTTTGCCCTCACGAGATATATCCTAGTCCCAAGTCCCAAACCCCTCTGAAGTTGAGGTGTCCATGTCAAATCATTTAGACACCTGATTCTGCTCATTTATTTGGAAGGGCATTTTGGCCATCTTATATACTCAAACAGATCTTAGTTGCTACGATAATATTACATGATTAAACTAGTGACCCGCATCTAATTATGTAACGGGGGAGCACGTATTTCTTTCTTTTCAAGGTTTGCCAAGTTCTTGAAGCACAAGTTGAACCTGCCGTTCTTCGGGCTGGAGCCGAGCCTGTTCAAGCCCAGCAGTTTCAGCAGCTTCTAGAAACGGTCCCCTCCCTGAAAACTCCCACACGCACCCCTAACCGGTTTTAACCCCCGTTTGAAATTTGAACCCACCCGAATATTCGAGATCCGAACCCAACCCAGGGGGCACCCCCGTCATTCCGCCCTCCCCCGCCTCCCCTCCTCCCGTTCCCAAGCGAATATGCCCCGCACGGCGACCGCCCCGCCACGTGGGCACCCCACGCCCTGAGGCGGAGATTCCTTGCAAGGCACCCCCACCGCGGAATTACCGAAGCGCCCCTGCCTCTGTTGAGCTAAAATGCCTCTTCCCCTTCCTCGCCTCCTCGAGTCTGTCCCCAATTTCCCCTTTGCTTTCTCTTCTTCCCGCTCGCCTCCCGAAATTCGCCGCGCCCGCCGATTTGTTGCTTGCCGGAGCAGATCGGAGCCCTAGCCCTAGCTGAGGCGCGCCCATGGCCGCCGCGATGGTGGGCTGAGCCGGTGGTGAGAGCGGTGTGTATGGGGTGAGGAGAGGGTGCCGAGGCGTGGGGATGGACCCTACTAGCCTGAAGGTGAAGGAGGAGATGAAGGCGGAAGCGGAGGTGGGGGAGGTGGAGGTGAAGGAGGTGGCGAGGGCTGCTGCTACCGCGGCGGCGCCGAGGTGCCGGGTGGTGCGGATCATCGTGCACGACGAGGACGCCACCGACTCGTCGTCCAGCGAGGACGAGGACGACGAGGAGGAGGGCGAGGGGGAGGCGGTGAGCGTGAAGCGCAGCCGCGTCCTGCTCCAGACCGGCGGCGGAGGAGGGGAGGAGGAGGAGGACGCGGTGGAGGGGGTGCGGTTCAGGGGCGTGCGGCGGCGGCCGTGGGGCAAATTCGCGGCGGAGATTCGCGATCCACAGCGCGGCCGCCGCGTCTGGCTCGGCACCTTCGACACCGCCGAGGAGGCTGCGGCCGCGTACGACGCCGCGCGCCTCCGCATCCGCGGGCCCGGCGCCGCCTCCACCAACCCGCCGACCTCCGCCGACAGCGACCCGCTCCGTCCGCCCGCTACTGCGCTTCTTCCGCCTCCGCCCGCGGCTTCCCTGCCCCCTCGCCCCCCTCGTCCCCCTCCGCCCGCTGCGCCCCTGCCCCCTCGCCCGCCGCCGCCAGGTGATAGGGGAATTTGGTACGTCTTAATCCCTTGGATACCGTCAGGGGTTTCCCGGCCGTGATGATGTACAACCCCCCCCCCCCCCCCCCCCCCCCCCCCCCCACCGTTCCATTGGGTACCAATCTGAAATCCTTGATGATTCTCGATGATACTAATGTGAAGAATCTCTCTGTAACTTCTCTGATTCATGAACTGATGATGATGCTGTACATACGCTGCTCTGCTGTCTGCTGCTGCTGATGATGTTAGAAAGCGCAGCAGCGTGATGAACTGATCCGTAAAACCTGATGAACTCTTCGATGTGTGATAAATAATATTTGTTGACAATTTTTTTTTCGTTCTTTCGATCCGGACAAGGTTGTTTGCCGTGGAGATTGCAAAGATTTGTTGCCAGTGCCACCAACCTTGTTGTGGTTTTTATTGTTGGAGAAATCCTCTCGCAGGGTTTGGTGGCAGGGTTGTTTTGGACTTGGCACTGTACATGTGATCCTGGCTTGTGTGGTCGAGCGGTTAACCTGCGCACGTGCAGGCTTACACTTTCTGTCAGCTCACGCTCCCTGACACCGGTATCCAAAGAATCTACCTCCGCATCTAGAATGTCGTTGCGTGCCAACGCTCGCAGCGAAGAAAGTGAGAACGGAACAGTTACCAGGTGGTAGGCGGACCCGAAAATTTGGACAAAAGTCGTTGCCCCCAAAATGAAAGATAATATCTTTTTTACCGGTTTGCCCGAAATGAGAGATACTGATGTATGTTTTACCGGTTCGCAAGAGCTAGAAGGAGCCGAAGCCTTGCTCTGAGCAGCTCCTCCCGTCGGTTCTCAATACGTTTTGTTTGCAAATAAGCGAATCTTATTTTTCACATGTTTATCAGTCCATGATCTTTCCAGATGAACATTTCGTAGTGACCGTGCTACGATCTTCACCTATCCGTGCTTGAGGTGTTACTGATGGAGCATTTTAGGCTCTGTTTCGCATGTGTCACCAGATTTTAGTTGTTCGTGGATCCAAACGACGTCCGTGATGGTAAAGGCAAAAGTTATGTTTCTTTTTTCTATAAATGAATTGGCAGCAAACAGCGCGCATTTCATGAAATAGAGAAGACGTTCAGTACTTCAGTGTGTTATAAGACAAAATTTACAAGAAAAAAGTTTAAATAGTCGCCTCCTCTTTATCTTTCCAGCCAATAACTAACGCCATTGGTACACTCTTTAGTTCCTCCCTTTTCAAACCTTCTAAGGGATAGCATCATGACTGATTGGAACGTTGTTTTGGAGCACCCATGTAACTTTTTTTCTATCTCACGAATTTATATGATCATACCATATGAACATAGTAATTCTACAAACTACAAAGGCTTCTCTCTTTTCTTCTTCTTTGTCTTCTTCCTATCCTTTCCTCTTTCCTCTTTCTCTTCATCCTCCTGCTGGTATCTTCTCTCCACGGGTAGGGGGGGGGGGGGGGGGGGGGGGGGCTCATGCGGGTTCGAACCTGGTGACTGTACGGTGGTGGCGGTTGAGCCATAAATATATTATTTGCATGCATGGAGTGGCGGGATAGCTCTTCTCCGCTACCGGCTGCCACTCTGCATCACCTCACCCGTCGTCCCGTGGGCACGGTCGGGGACTCGTGACGTTGCCTTATCCACGCCTAGCACGAAACAGGAAATATCAAGAGGCCAACTTGGACGAGTCGGCGTATCCAAAAAAAAAAAAAAAAAAAAAGAAAGGACGAGTCGGTCGGAAACCACGGGCACGAACGGCGCCTTCGGCAGGTTGCACAGCTTTCTCTGTTTTGTCCTGGCACCAACTGCCGCCAAACCAAGAACGGGTCCCTATTCCCTACCACGGCGAAGCTAGCTAGTAGTCCCCGACACGCCGACGGCCGCCGCTGCTGCCGCCGCCGCCGCCGACAACGGAGAAGGCGTGATGGTAGGCCCGTAGGTCCTTTTTTCCTGTAGGTGCTGCGGATGCTGTCATCACGCATTCCGAGGACGGCACCGGGTTGGGACTACCTCCTGTCCTTCGGTTAACACCTCGTCAGTCGTCACTTCATTTGTAATTGTACCCATGTGTCAGATGACTATCACGGCGATTGAACTTTTCTACTACAGTAATTACTCCCTCCCTCCCTTCTCTTTTGATACTCCGCGATAATCATCTGACATAATAAGTAGATTGCAGAGTAAGTAGATTTCCTTGACATAATATAGTTTGCTATGCTTTAATTTATAAACATATACATGCCAACAACAAACATTTTAGCCAAAGTTGTATTTGGAAAACCATCTCAATGACCAAAACATCATTTACTTTTTATCAAATATACAAGAGAGTAGCGCATCATATCACTAAAGAAGAAAGATCAAATACAAAGGAAGAAAAATTTAAAGAAAGCCCCTGCCATTTTTTGTGGGACTGAAGGGAGCACTAAATGGGCAAGTAAAGATACACACCAACTTATCCTGGTCAAAAGATGCATATCAACTTAACAACCCAAATTTAATTTGTAGAATGACACCTAGTCGTTTGTTTGTTTCAAAATCCACATTACTTGAATGCCCATGGATCCCATTTATACTGTAACCAAATTCGCATACTATGCGAGTACAATGCATTTTGAGTTCACATGGTTCATTCAAAGCTTCCATCATCAAACTATCATAAAGTGGAGTGCACCATGATCTTCGTTTATTTTGCAACTCCATAATGTAACAGGGGACTAATACAAGCTAATTAAACAGTCAGGTTTACCTAGTCTCCCCTGAAACCACCTATCCTCAGCATCACAAGCTACTTAGGGTTAAACAGTCAATAACGAATAAAATGAATGTCCATGACCTTACAAGTTACAACAACATGCCTCGATCCACAAAAAGATCAAGACGGTTCAACAACCATTGATTTCTCCTTATCCGAAGGAGAAAATGCGCTTGATACCAGACTAACCATCCAGCAAACGCATACCTTTTCTTACACAAGCACCCACGCAGCGCAGGCTCAAGTGCCCCTTGTTGATGATGCACGCCTGCAACAAGAAGGACTGAAGGATGGAGAAGCAGCTTCTCTACTGACTCGGTTTTGCGCGTTTCATGCCACCGTTACTGAAAGGAGAGACGCTTCCAGGATGAGGACTATCTTCTCTCAGAGTTGAGTTTAGCATGGCCAGTTCCCTCAGCTGTTGCCTTTTGTAGAAATCTTGTGACTCGTCCTACATACAAGGAAAATAACTATTTAGTTCTGAATATAAGGAGTATATGGAAATTGGAAGACACTCATAACTATACGGATTTTCTAAATAAGTTATAGGAGTAAAGTATAAGGAAAATACAATATATGCACATTACAATGCATGAGAAGTGGAACCTATTTACAGAAACATTGAGCGAAAAGGCAATAATTGCTCCTAAAGAACAAACAGCAGGTGGCTCACAGCAAAAAAAAACTAGCTTATAAAATAATATAAGAACCAAGTAAATCAACGACATCAGATTTTAGCATGCCATTTCTTCTTGGGCTCTCTCAAGCGAATAGCCATGTGTTCTCTACTGAACCTATTAATACCCCACAAGCCAAACATAATTAAGTGGTATTTGACATGTTCTCTGTACCTTTGACACCATAATATCCTTAGGCAGATACATGCATTTAAGCAACGTATGTCCAATCCAAATATACACAACCATATTGTCACACCCTGAAATTTTCGGATTTCAGGATGTGATTAAAAAGAATAATTAAACAATGATTTTCTCATAATTTTAAATTTTTTCCAACATTTATTTCCTTGACAGGAAATGTAGTATAGGAAGAACAATGGGTTGTTTTTCTAAATTAAATAGTGTTGTTCTGTGTGTGTTGTATTCATGCCGATGCATCTTGATGTTTCTTGAGTGCAAAAGGTTTTAATATGCGTTTAGACGATGTCCAGACCCTTCTGATTTTCCAGCTCTTTCTAGGAGTTGTTCTCATTTTTCCTAGAGCTAAATCTATTTATTATAAGGCTCTAGAATCTTTTTCACAAGCTCAAAATAGTTCATTTGAACTCCTCATGCCCCAAACTATCTCCGAGATTTTTCCTGGATTTTTTGGGATTTTCCTGATTTTTTCGTGCTTTAAAAACATTATCTAGAATATTCTGGATTAGTTTTCGCACTGAAAATTATATTCGGAAAATAAAACAAAACCCTAAATCCTTGTCAGGCAAGATCCAACCAAACCAAACTCGACCCGCTATCCTACCCAAACCCGTACCAATCCTCCTCTCTCCCTGCAGGTAGACCCCCTGCCCTTTGGGCCGAGCCTGCGAGCCCAGCCCAGCCAGCTCGGCCTAGCCGAGGCCCATCTGGGCCAACGGCCTCAGCTCCTACGATTGCTGGGCAGCACACCGCCGCCGGCCTTGGCGTGCGCACCAAGCCATGGGGCCTGCTCCGTGCTCCTATAAAACACACCGCCTGACCCTGCACGCCCCTGCTGCCTTGCCTTGCACCCTCACCTCTGTGCCACGCTACCGCCGTCGAGCGAGCCGCCTGGAAGTAGAGCGCCGCCGGCCTTGTTCGCCTGATTCACCGCCAAGGACGCCCACCGGAGCAAGCCAGCACCCCTAGGGGCTCGACGATGTCGAGGCGCAGCTGCGCCACTAGTCCTCATTGCCAATACCCTATCCAAGCACCGCGCACACATGAAGACCCGAGCTGCCGCCGAGCTTCTTCGCCATCCGCCGTCAGAATTTCTCGGCCGCTGAACCACCTCCCCGTCGCCGGTGAGCATCCCTGTGAGTCAACCGTGACCTCCCGTACCTCCTGCGCCTCTTCATCCCTACCCTACCCCGTCGGACCACCGTCGATTTGAATCAGCCAGAGGCCATCCGCCATGGCTATCAACTCTTTGAGATTTTTGCAGATAGCCCCTCGAGCTAATATACAATTTTAGATCAAATCTCTTGTATCTTGCCAATTTTATAGAAAGCACCCGGAAAGTTTAGTTTCCTTTAAGCCAATCCAACATGAGCACTTTAACAGATCTAACCCTATGCTTTGACCTAATGGCGAGCACTATTCCATGTGTCTTGTCTATCTTCCTTGTCAGCCCTCCAGATCTACGGTTAATCACATCTAGATCCCTTAAACTTTGTTTAACCTATCCCTTCTTCGTTTCAGCACCGTTTATATCCGTCCAAGTTGCGTTAGGTTCATGATAACATAAATTACATGTTAGTGGTGATGTTTTCCATCATGCATGTTTTGAAAATGAATTCAAATTTAATTTGATTAATACCTGATAAACATGTCTTCTTTAATTAAAAGCTACTTAGCGTTATACCTCGCTTCCATAATTAAACGTTAATTTGATTAATGCTTGCATCATATGCTTTTCTAAATAAAAGCTAATTAGGTTATATATATATATCGATTTTTCATAAACTAATATTAATTTGATCAATGCTCAGTATCGAATCAACTTTTCTAAATAAAAGTTGACTAGGCTTTTACATCCGTTTTTTTATAAATAAATTAACTTGATTAATACCAACGTGAATATGTTTTCAATAACAATTTAATCCACTAGAATCATAAAGTATACGCTTAGATGTTTCACATAGTTTAGCCTTTTCTAAAGTTAAATATTTAAATGATATAATTTATACCTCAATATTTAGAATTAAATATGGTTAAGTTATAACTTGGTTTTTCTTAATTATTGATAAAATGACTAATGCCAATATGAATATGTTTTCTAAATAAGTTTTGTTTAGCCCAACACAACATGTATTAAATCGATTAGCTGTTTTCACTTTTCTAAAGTTAAGTGTGTAATTGGTATAATTTATATATGAACATTTATGAATAAAACTTGATTAGGATTTACCTCGATCTTTGCAAATAAAGTATAACTTGCATTAATTCCAACTTAGAGTATTTTCTTTCCGAAATATCCTTTACATATATTTTGCTAATTAAAATAAACCTAGCTTATAGTCTTTTGTGCTCTCATAAATGCGAATAGTTCGATAGCTGTTCTTTGTCAGCGTTAGCTCAGTCTCTTTTGTAAATCAAGTCTTCTGTAAAGCTTTAGATCTTCCCAGCCCCAGCTCGAACCCTGTTTCTTTTATAAATCTAACCAGGCCTTTCCTTTTCAAGCATAGTTTGTGCGTTTTAGTGAGCCAAATAGTTTATCTTAGAGTTTCTATTCTGCTTAGTAGTCTTATAATGTTTGTTTCCTATTCCTCTAAGAATCATGTTTGTAGGATCCAATTCATAGCTGTCTTATCTCAGTTGTCTCTTTGTGAGCCACCTTTGTTCTTTTAGTTCTTTGTGCCCAAACCTTTCGCAGCCATCTCTTTAGAGCCAATCTTGTTATTAGTTCGTTTCTCTACCGACTAGTTTAGTTTAGCTTTTGCTAGTTTGTTGTCCTTGCAACTTAGTTGATCTCTTTGTAGACTAGCCTTTCCTAAACCATAATTTACGCTTTCCTTCTACGCTCTAGAGTAGTCTGTTTTTGTTGTTCTTATTCGTTTAACCTTACCTTATGCGTTAGCAGTGCGTATTACTTGTTGCTTGTTTTTAACATCAAAATTAAATGTGAACTTGACTAATTCTTATTCAATTAGTTTTCTAAAAGTTGGTTAGGTTCTATCCCGTTTTTCATAAATTAAGGTTTAATTGATTAATTTCTATTTATAACTAGCTTTTCTAAATAAAAGTTACCTAGTGTTATACATCGGTTTTCATGAATAAAGTTTATATGCTTAATGATATTATAAATGCTTTTTCAATATTAATATGTTTAGTTGAACACGAAATAAAAAGTTGTTTGATTATGTCTTTTACATATGCTCTGTGTTTCTAAAGTTAATTGTTAAATTGGCATAACTTCTACTTGAATATTTATAAATAAAATCTGATCAAGTTTATCACGTTGTCAACGTTCAACCTTATTTTCTGATAATTCCAAATAGGGTATTTCTCTAAAATAACCTATGTGCATGATTTTATTTAATTAAAATGGATCAAGCATATAGTCTTTTTATTTCTTTTATAAATCAAACCTCTCGATAGTTTTGCCTTGTCAACCATAGTCTTTTTATTTCTTTTATAAATCAAACCTCTCGATAGTTTTGCCTTGTCAACCATAGTTCCGTTCCCAGCGTTTCTTGCGTTCGCGTGACCATAGAATCGAGCCCTACCCTTTTCTACGCTCTTTTAAAGCCTTTCTTAATTGGTGTATTGTTCTTAGTTATACTTGTTTGTTTGCTTTGTATGGTTGTGCCCAATGATTGCTTCGAGTAGAAGGATTGATGTTCGAAAGGTTTGAAGATTAAGAGCTTCAAGAAAGCAAGAGCTGAAGAGCAATAAGAGTAACTTTTCTTTGGAGAAAGGCAAGTGTCTCTAACCATCCTTCTATCTATGCTTATTTTACAAGAATACCATGTATTAATTGGAACATGGAACGACCACCCAAGAAAACAGTGCAACCACGAGAACTACATGGCTCTGGTCTTGGCTAATTAATTAGAGACTCTAGTTTGGGGTAATCTTACCAAAAAGGCAAGAGGGGGGACTGAGTCGTTGTATAGCCATGTCCTCTTGGGAAGTGGGCTTTGTTAAGACACTATGCCCATTAGGGAGGTTTATGCACGCCAGGCACTAAAACCTTAGCGGGTTACCACTTATTAGGGAATTTTTGTAAAGGCCTCGTAGCGTCCCTATGCGGTCACACCTCGGTAGTGTGATAAGTGCCTACTTTCGCATAGCATGGTTGGGTCCAAAGTTCTTCTGAACTTTTACGCGGCTTGTGGTGAAAGTGTATAACTTCTACAG
Organism: Setaria italica; assembly: GCF_000263155.2. NCBI lineage: Eukaryota > Viridiplantae > Streptophyta > Magnoliopsida > Poales > Poaceae > Setaria > Setaria italica. Next base: position 8,028,413 of record NC_028451.1, on the reverse strand, counting down.
AGTGTAAAACTGATATATCAGCCGTGCTCACGATCAAGAGCGCCTGGACCTTCACATGATTAATAAACTTGAAGATGGACTTAAATCGTTATTCTGATTATTTCTTGTGGCCTTGTTGAGTACCAACCATAACCATAAGTGTACTCACCCTTACTAACCGCCGTTTAGAAGAAGGGGTTGCTATGAAGTTTGCTGAAGATGATGCTGAGTTCTAGGCGTACGCGACCCCCAGTCGATTGCCTGTGAAGTTTGGAGCCTTCGTTTCCAGGATTAAGCTGTATATCTCTGATAGACTCGTAAGTCATTATTTATATTCCTTTACGTGATATTGTTACTGTTATTCACTGATGATGTCATTATATGTATGAAACTTGATCCTGACACAGATATAGGTAGCACTTGGTTTTGTTTTAAAACCGGGTGTGACACATATAGATATATCCCAAAATGTGACTTATCTTTACTTCAGGAATATTATGATTTAATTGCAGTTGAAATTTTTTCCGAAAAAAAGTATGAATGTTTTGTATTTTGAGAAAATTTCCACTGAATGGATGCACTACAATGCCTTCAAGTTTTGGGATATACATTTCTTTTCATTGTAGACTTTTTTTTTGAAGAAAACATTGTATTGCAAAGATACATAAAACAGAACAATGTAGGGTTTGTTTTAGCTGCAATTAGTCACTGGATACAAAGTGATGCAAAGTTTGACACTAGCCTTTAACAGCAATTTACCAACTAAATGAAGTTTTACAAGTACTGGAAGTGATAAATATCCAAATTTCAAAATAAAGTAATGCATAGATCATGTGTTCTTGCACGGCATTTGCCAATTCAAATAAGAGTACCCCTACAAACTCCTAGCTTTGGCAGATGAGGACCAATAAATGCAGAATTTTATTATACATTAGAATAACTTACCACTGGCTTTAGCAGTTCTTCCATGACTTCTTGTGCCTGTCTGAGTCTTGTATCAATGATATTCGCTGGTAACTCAGCCTCGATTAATATATGCAGTGGCTCATTTAGATGTTCATAGCCAGGTTTTCCTTTAAGCTTCTCTTCCTAAAGCAATAAAAGCACATATGTGTAACTGTGTATTCTTGGGGAACTAAGAAGAAGAGAGAAAATGGAAGCAGTAGGACCATATGAGTTCTAAATATGAACTAACAAAGATTAAATGATTAGAATGAGAAATACAACTTCTTGATTATCACAATAATGGTGTAATGACAATAATAAGTTAAGGAGGTAAGACTGCCTTCCCAAAGATTACCACATAGCCACTGCAAGCAGAAAAACACAGAATTCCGAAAAAGACTAATATATGATATCCAGATATACGTAACAACATTCATCACTGAATATCATGAGTTCATACCAACACATTTGACCAATTCTAGTGTGTTTGGGTCTCTATATGACTCGTTCTTCTCCTATTAATACAATGATACGCAGCTCTCCTGCGTGTTCGAGAAAAAAAAACATTTGACCAAAAGACATAACTAGATGCTACCATTTTTACAAGGTACCGAATGTCTAAGTCACGGGATAGTGAGGGAAAATAACAGAAAATGGATGTTATTCTTCCAAGTCTTCATCAACAGAGGGCTCTAATAGGGTTACTGGATATTCATAATACAGATGCATCTAGGATTGAACACCCAAGATGTAGAGAGTTAGTTTGAGAAAAGGATGTACAGAGTTGGACAATATGTTATGATCTGTAACAAAAACATATGGACTTTCTAGAGCAAAAGCAAACAATTAGTCCAGTAGAAAGGGACCCCACATGTTAGGAACTGTTTCTGGCAATTCTGTGAGCATAATTTCCTACAGAGCTACAGGTAAATATTAGCATTAAAATTAAAAAAAACATGACACAATAATTCAGCATGCTAATACAAAGGAAGATTTCAAACTCTTCTTTGGACAACCCTTTTTCTTCCTCAATTCTAATTGTCATATTCCATCCAATTCAATGAACAAAAGGCAAACAGCAAAGCCCAGGAAAAAGAAATCTAAAGAATCCTCGATTTCACAGTAGGCTGTGGCAAGAAAGGGAGAGTCCGTTGAAGTTCTATGTTAAAAATTATAGCACACCTTGGTTTGACTTAATGCCATAAATAAAAAATGGCAAAACTAATGATGCTTCAACGGCACTACAGAAAAAAAGGCTGCAAAATTGTGATGGCAGATGAAGAATAGGATATTACTTAGTGGAAAATAAAATAATTCCCCACACAAATCATTCCTTAAGGTACGCCCTTAGTCATCATAGTGCTGATCTTTCACAGAGTCCTCCTATGGGAACATTTGGATCTTGAGCAGGACATTCTGTCACTCGGTGCCAAGCCATCTATGAGCAAGGCAGCATGCATAGGTGATCTGCCTTGAACAGCACCTATGGGTTAATCCAAAAAAAAAAGTTGTGCCTGTCCTTATATGTTGTAGTTTTGCTGGTCAAGTCAGGCGAGAATTTGAAGATCATGATACCAAAATTAGATCCATTGCAGTGATAGCAAAGGTCAGAGGCAAGACTAGTTGAATAACATTAGGGTTACAAGTCAGGAAATAAAACTGAAGTGTTGCATGTAGTTCACAGAGTTCCATGACGCGACATTACATTAGATATGACAAAGAAGCTCCATGACCCAACAGGCTATAAAACCTTTCTAAACTTAAGATATTATAAATTAAACAAGCACATAAGTGGGATGCGATTAACAAATATAACATTTTGGATACCTTCTCTGTATCTTTGATGGAACCCTTCCCTCTAATAAAAACACGGCAGCCAGTTGAAGCTTCCACCCGCTTTAGAGAATTACCTCTAGGACCTAGAATGCGCCCCACAAAATTGAACTGGAGAAATTTGAAACCGGAACATATTAGAACTAGAACATCATTCAGTACTAACTACATAGGTTGTGGGAGGCAATACATTAGGGTAGGAATCAACGGGAACTTCCAAGCGTATAATCTTCTTCACAATATAGGAGCCAGGACTTGGTGGTGCTCCTTGCCAGTCCATACTTGTTCCAGGAGGAGGAAAGCCCAATCTCTGTTATATTAAAAAAAACTAATCACTGATTCTGAAATAGAGTTGCAAATCCAAAAAATATCACATAAAAAAGATGGTTATTGAAGAAATCTTGTCAAAAGAGGAACTTTATTAAAGTGATCAACATATTATGCCTACCTCTTGGGGCATCCCATTCCAAGGACCAAATCCATTGCCATGCAGATTAGGGCGGACAATTGGCGAAGACATAGGACTGGGACTTCTAAACCGACGCCTGTCAAAATCGCTGAATCCATGGTCGTGAACCATGCTTGATACCCGCATGATTTCTAAGTAACACAAATGATGAAAGAAAAAGAATCAGCCAACCTACTAGTCAGAATGGGGAAGGGTTCAAGAATTTGCTACAAAATGTTAATGCTTGCTGTAATCAAATCAATTGCAGTACGTAGCAAAAGAGTGGAAGCGGAAAAATATGTGACATACGATCGAGAGTGTCATATATACTTCTGTGGTCAACTAAATTGCATACTTCCGTCTGGTCGGTGCCTTCAACTTTCCTTTTTGATAGATAGTGTGATGGGTTTTGTCAAAAATCCATATATGCACCAGGCAGAGGAAAATCCTAATCTAAAATAAGATAAAATATTCATTCTTTTAATACTGAAGATGAAAGGAGAAAAACCCTTTTCAGAAGTAGCACCGCATGACTTTAACAGCTCAATCATTTTGAGGGGAGCCCAAAGGTTCAGTTTCTGCAAGAGGTGTCTAGTCTTTATATCTAAATCCAGCTATCTTACAGTATACTAAAGTTCTCTCTACACAATTTTTAATTATCATTCTAAAAAGGCCAGTTTGGCCCTATAAAAGGTCATATTAAAGGAAAAGATCACTTCCCGTTTTGAAAATTGAAAAAAGGGCAACTGTAAAGGTTAAAGTGGCTACAAGGGATATGTGGTTAATAAGAAAAGGACTTTGCTACACATACGATCAGGTCACCAGGGTGTATGGCCTGTGCTTGCGGCCAACGGACCAAGTCACAGCCCACTGCTCAGTGCAGAAAAGGTAACAGTGCCTCTGCTGGTTGTACGGGGTCGTGCAATCCAGCCGTATGCACAGTCCATTTACTTAGGTAAAACTGTAGGCCATGCTTGAAAAACATTAGAGGAGATAAATCCTCATGCATGATAAAAATATGTATTCAACATTTATGGATAATTACGGAAAGCTCCAGCCTTCGTGCATAGAGAGAAGATGCACTAGGTGATCCACAAGCACCACACAGAAAGATAAAAGAAACATCTCAAATACTAGCTAATGATTTTCCCAAATGAAAACAAATTATTTTTGTTAAACAAGATGATCAAAATCCAATGCATTGCAAAGTAGTATGACATACAACCAACCTAATAACTCTGCACAATGCAAGCGATGAAGATGCAATCAACAATGGATGTCATCCCCAAAATGAACCTTCCCCAATTATTGGGCTGACCGCTGTTTTCAGCTACAGATGCTCTATCAACCAGTATCAAGTAACAAACTACAAAAGTTGCTATAGCAAGACCATAAAAAAAGTCACTGCATCACTTAAAGGCCAATTCATTGGCAATCCCCAATCGGGTATTCGGGTCAATAAGACTAATAAGGTTCTTGTATGCCGGCTACGAAAAAAATCAATGGCGGCTTGCCAACTCTATCCCATCACCACACATACTATCTCCCCCAACACATCAGCTGCCGGAAAAGATCAGCAGCCATCCGAGCATTGGAGCCAAGCGATTCCCCAATCTCGATTGCAGACGAACCCTCTCCGATAGTCTGACACTCATCCGCAAAAAGATTTCTCACCAATCCGCAAGCAACAGTAAGCGAGGGATCAAAAAGATCTCACCTTGGTTGAGCAGCCGGCTGCATATCGGCAGCACCTGCATGAAGGGCCCCAGCTTCTGATGCTCGGCGAGAAGCTCGGCCAAGTACTGGCTGCGAAGAAGCGAAGCAAGAATCGCGCCACCAATCAATCGCAAGGGTAAGTGGGGGAAAAGAAGCAGCTGGAGTTGCAATCTTCGGATCAAGAATCAGTGGAGAGAAATCGGGTCAGAAATTAGCAGTACCTGTCAGCATCGGGGTTGCTCCTAATCTGGGGGGAGAGGGTTCTTGCAGGGGAGAAGCCCTGGCTGTAGAGGCCTGACATGGTGGCGGCCGGGAGGAGAGTGCTGGGGGGGAGAGGTTTTTTTGCCTTCCAGAGGAAGGAGGGTGATGATAGAGAGAGGAGGGAGGGTCCCAGTCCAGAAGAGGAAAACAAATAAGAAAGGGGATGATGGTGTGAGGTGGTAGAAAGGTCTTGCTGCTTTTGGGTGTAGCCTGCAGGTGTTGCTGCATAAAGTGAAGCTGCTCAGATGTAAAAACAAGAGAGGTTGCTCAAGTAGGAAAAGGCCAGCCCTGCCCGGGAATACTGCCTTGCTCAGTTGCTTGCTCCTATGTGCTCCCTCAGCCGGGGTTTTCTCTCTCAGTGAAGTAATCGTGTAGACATCTACTAACAATTATACTTCTTTAACACCATCATACATAGATTATTATCAATAATATTATTTTAATAATATTGTCACTGATCCATGATTATCTGCCAGATTATCGCGAACCCTAGATTAATAACATACTTATTATATCACTACATCCTAATTTCCTTGGCTGTTCTTAGGATGTATTTGATTTTGGCCAGCGTTACCTTGCTAACCATAGGCATGCCCACACGTGGACGGCCGATTCCTATGCCCCTAATGTGCCAACCCATGGGAGGGGGAAATGAACCGCGCGCAATACCAATGCGGACACACATAGTTTGGCATGCCACCACACTGCCAGTAAAACCCCAAATCAGTACGGCCGCATCCGCATTTGGCAGGGTACCTTTTGCAAGCAAACCAAACGTGCCTTTAACCTTTCTATCATTCTCTCTTGCATCTATGAACTAACCTTGCTCACGGCACACTATATGATCTTTGTATCTTAGGTTTTTATGAATGAAGAGAAAGAAGCAAGTTTATTTATACTCTTTGAATTGTGAGACTTGTAGCAAGGATTTTTCATCACCACAAACAAAGTAGTGGTTCTTATTCGGTATGTAGCAATACCATTTTTCCACTAGACTTACTGGAATGAAATAATGGATTCTTAAGAAAAGAATTAAATAAAAAATACAAAACTAGGCTACTTAACACCTGCTCGCCAAAGGCCCAAGGGCAGTCTGAGCTTCAGGCCGGCCCTTAAGCTAGAAAAGAGGCGCTACTTTGGCCCATGTAGTCCCTATGTGCCCATCTCAGCCCACGTACGAGTACGACTACCACGCGGACACAAAGACAACAAATCCAGGGACAAAACAAAAGAGAAAGAAAAAGGTGAAAGATTTCAGATCTGAGACTGGATCCTAAGCTCAGAGTAACTAAACTTGATACTCTTTGCCAAAGGCACGTTGACCTGGAGGTGTTGGAGAATTACCGAAAATAAAATTTCTGACGAAAATTAAGTTGCCAAATGCCCAAATGCGAGTTCACCAGGATGGCAGACTTGTCATTGGAAATACAGACGGTGAAGTCCAGGGAGCAAATTAAAAACGAGAAAGCTTAGCTAACAAATATTGTGGGTCTCATGTATTTCGAAGCTGAAGCATGCTCCTCAATTTGACGCAGCCAAAATGGGGATGTGGAGAATCATCGAACATTCGAACTGAAACACACTACACATGTGTCGTGCCAGTCGTGGCACCTGTATAAGCACATCTATTTGCCTCCTGAAACTGCGACACATGATGATGTACCATAGAAACAATGAGGAAGAACGCCCGTGTCCAAAAGTTAGCGTCATGTGCTCGCTTTTTAATATCTTCCTCCTCATCGCTTAGAGCCTCTCAATCTTCATCATTATCATATCCAAATACTATGAATCCTTCTAAAGTATCCGGATCTCTCACCTCTATGGAGAAGTCACCTTCTGCATCCCACTCTTCTTCCTTTTCTTCAACGCTATTTGATGGAGTTTCACCTTCTGTCAAGTCTTCCACGAAGTAAGCTCCATCATCTTCAATTGTGGCTGCTGCCACACCATCCCACTCTTCTTCGCTTAGCCACCCACTCAGGATAACTTTTTTTGGTTGTAGCCACGTTTCCTTCTGAGTACCTTCGTAGACTCCAGTAGTCCCATGCACGATGCCCTTTCTTGCCACAGTTGCCACAGTTGAAGCACTCACCTCTTCTTCTCCTCTCGTTCTTGACCAACTCTTCATCATCTTCGTCATTGCTCTCTTGTTGAGTGTGGCGGAACCGTCCGACTTAAACTGGCTTAAGTGTGCCTAATCGTTGTCGGAATAGCAATTATACGAAACGCACTTAAAACAGTAAGTCCGGTAGTCCGTTGAGTGTCCATAGGACACCTCGAAACATCCACAACGTGTTTCATAGCCATACATTAGGATCGCTTCCACGAAGGGAAAGCATCTATAAATATTACATTTTTACATACATACAGAAGGTACGAATTATTACAAACCGTAGATTGAAATAAACTTAACAGTGCCATAATAGAGCATTGCTAGGAGTTTTAAACATAAAACTAGTCTAAGAAAACGTAATTATACAACTAGGTTTTATTCTAGGGTATTATGAGACTTGTAGATACCCTAGTTCTTCGGAACTTCTTCTTTGGTTGTCCCCTGCTGTGCTTCTGAAAACAACAATAAGGGATCCCCTGAGTACGAGGGTATTCAGCAAGACTGACCCGACAAACCAATATAGGAAGGTTAATAAAAAAATATTGTATGATAGCTTTATGGTGTACTGGCTGATTCACATTTTACGAAAAAGCTTACTATTAGTGGAACCTTACTTTTATTATTTTATTTCATATTAGTTCTTGCCTAACCGTTTTAGGTGAATTAAAACATTTTTAAGCAAACAAATGAAACTAAGTCATACAACATATTAATTCCAGGAAAAACATTATATTCAACTTGATTATTCTACAATGCTTAAGAGATGATCAAGTGCATTCATAACCGAGAATTGCGGCGATCCGGACTGATTTACATCCTGCAGGAGATCCCTCATCACCAGCTATGCACAACAGATCAGGTTGTGTATAATGATTTAAATATGAAAATAGGAATTAAATCTATTTTCTAAAAATTAAAACTAACATTATCCCAAACCCCCTCTCTTTGGACTTTTCTTACTCACCCACAGCCTACCCCCACACGCTGACGCGGGCCCCCCCGGGTCAACAGACCCAAGCCCGGTCTTGACCGAGGACCAGCCGGTGGGTAATCGCAGCGGCTCGTCGCTGGCGAGGTCTCCGACAACGGGGACCGCACCACTAAACTTGCCTAGACCACGGGCACCTACTGGTGGTGTTCTTGGGGTGGATTGGGTGGACGACGACGGCGATAGGCAGACGACGGCGCGGGCGGCGCTAGGCGAACGGCGGCGCAAAGCTCGCTGGCGGCAGCCTTAAGGCAACAAGCGGCACCGGCAGCTCTACTACGGCCCTATCAACATAGCACGCCCTCGAACAGAAGCACCCTGCGACAGGAGCAGAAGGCTCCACGGCGGCGGCCATAGCCAAAGCTTGGCGCATGGCAGCGTGAGTGTTCCGGCCAAGCCGGTGGAACTCCAAGCCAACAAGCACAACTTAACCCATCTAGAGCTCATACATGACCTACCCAAACCCCCGGACCACGACCATAGCTTCTGTACCAAGCTCTCCACGGCGGCGCTCTTACCAGACCCGAGCGGCGGCCGGCACTGAGGAAGAAGACGACGGGGGTGGTGACTGTGGGAACTAGAGCTAGACAACGGCTGACGGGACTACCTCAGGAGCTCATGGCGGTGGTTCTTGGCGAGGTGGAGTGGCTGGCAATGGGGGAATGGCGGCGGAGTAGGACGGCGATCGAGAGTAAGGTGAAAAAACAGAGCATGCAATAAACGGATAACGCTCGCCGGCGGGAGCGGTAATTATATGAAAGATTTACCGCCTTCCCGAGCGCCACCTCCTGCTTGCTGCTTGCTTTCACGCCTCTTGCCAGTGCTGGCATGTGGCACAGCGGCGCCGCTCTTGACATCAATGGAGAACAACCTGGTAGCACCGGCCGACTCTGTTCCTCCCCTTCTTTCCCCAAATTCCACTGTAAATCAACTCACTTTTGCGACCAAAACCCAATTCAAGCTCCAAGAATTTCTTTAATCAAAATTGTAGAGGATCATGTGCTCTACATTTGATTGATTGGCCTCAATTGCCAAAGATCACTCCATCCCCGCGAATTTTAACTCCAATGTTGGGCTAGGGTTCTGTCATTTAGCACCGAATCGTCCTTCTGCATTCAGTTTCGTCAGACACCACCCGACAGTCCGAGGTGTCAACTTTGATCTCCAATTCAACCATTCAAACTCAATTTTTGTTGCCCAACAACTACTGGATCTTGTCAACCATAGGACAGGGGTTCCATTTCGCATATGAAAGCCCAACCCTTACATACAATTTCTTCCAAAATCTCAAGCTAAAAATCGCAATTTTGCACCGTCCTTAGGACTGAATGGCGACTGCCATTCAGCTTCGTCAGTTAAACTGACAGGGTAACATTCACAATTTGAGCTTCAAGAAAAATTTGAATCCTTCTCTTTCCTTGTCCAAAAACATGCTCAAAATATTTATTGGACATCATAGTTCACTTAGGATTCAACGTCTTTCAGAGTGTATATAAAAAATTCTCCAGAAATGAATTTCAAAGTTGCATACTTGACACTGTTTTCAGACTTGATTCAATTCAGCAGCTAAGTTGAAAACTGCACAACTTTCAAACTTTGAACCCTATTTAAAATATGGAATCTTTGTTTTCTCTGACCAATAACAGGTCCAATAGATTCACTATAGATCAGAGTCCTCTTGTGTTCTAAAACATCTCCTAGCTTCAATGAAAATTCTGCCAGAAATTAAATTCAAAGTTGGCTAATTGTCACTAATTTCAGACTTGTATTTTCAGACCATGAACAGTACTTCCAAGTCAATCCATCTTTGACTATGAATTTGAGGTGCTTATGACTTGAATTTTACTTCCAATTTGATTCCTTTGAATTCTAAATACCTTAAAGGCTTGACTTCATATTTTTGTCGAATTTCTTTGGTTTTGAATCTTAATTTGTATTTTTGGTGAAATTTGACCCAAACTTGACTTTGGCCCTAATATCTTCTTTTCATCCCAATTTCACCTTTAACACTTTAAGAATCATTCTTAAGCCTTTAACAGCCTGGTTGTTACATTGAGCTCCCCCTGAATAGCTGCTCTTCTTTGGGCAACTCCTATCACCTCTTGTCCACTCCTTCGCCTCTCCTCGGCCTCTTGGTGAACCCTTCTTTCTGATGAAGAGCGTCTCCTCTTCATCCTTCTCTTCCAAAGTGATGTTGCACATCTGCTTAGCTAATGCCTCCTGATTAGCTAATAAGTTCTTCAACTCCACCAAGGATGGCTGTACTGGCCATCCACTCACTGCAGCCATAAACCCACTGTACTCGGGTCTTAGGCCGTTGATGATGATCCTTCTCATCCGAGCTTCGCTGACCTTCTCCTCCAGGTCAAGCTGAGATATCTCCTGACATATATTCTTCACCTTAGTAAAGTAGTTATTAATGCTCATAGTGCCTTGTAAGATACCCGCAAGCTCTTTCTTAGAAGCTGGAGGTGTGCTTCATTCTTCTTGGAGAATAATTTCCCCAGAGTCTCCCAAGCTTCCTTTGGGGTCTCCGCATCTCAGATGTGCTCCAGTAGGTCCTCCACAATAGTTGTCTTAAGCATGAACATAGCCTTACCGGCTTTGATGCGCCATTTCCTCAAGGCATCGGCTCCCTTCTTCTTTGAAGAACTGTTGCCACTCTCCTTTGGTGGAGGCACTATTTCGGCAGATAATTTTCTAAAGAGTCCCCCATCACATCAATAGTAGGGGCATTCCGAGACACCGTTCCCCTTTCTTTGTTTATTCGTCTCCATTATCGTCTCGCTCCTTCCTTTCTCCGCTGCTGATTTTCAATGCTACTGCCATCATCTTTGACCAAGCTTCTTTCGCGGTTTGCAAATCGTCCCATCGGTGCAAGCTTGGTCACCGGTTCCGCTCTTCTTCCATACCTTCTTGGTGGGTGATAAGCGATGTATGCGATCGAAATCCTATCTTCTTTATTTTCTTCTATCGATATTGTGTTTCCATGTTGCCTTCTTGTTGGTTTGCCCTGAATGTTGCATTACTGCGGTGCTTTATCTTATTTCATTTGGTGCCATTGTGGTTACTGCTTTGTCTAATGCATCGTGTCAGATCGTTCTCCCTTGTTTATGTGGGTAGATCTATTTTAGTTTTAGTTGATTCGTTCCTTCTCTGATATTATGTTCTTATTTTTTATGCTCTTATTTGTAGCCTCAGTTCATGTGTTGGGTGCAACTGATTCGGTTGTACATTTGTTGGTCTTCAATAATTGGTGTAAAACTATGACACATAATGAAGTAATCGGTGATAGGGGTGAGGTAAACCTCCTTAGAGAGATGTGTTCAAGGCAGCGGGAGGAGATCGATGCAATGAAGAGGACCATTGCGCTTTTGGAGATGAAGGTTCCAACACGGCCTCTAGACGATATTATTTATAGGTTAAGCTTGATGGAATCAAAAGTAGTTGTTCAGCGGACTTTACCCTCTGATACTACACACCCTGAGACGTTATCTTCAGTTGGTGCATCGACAAGAGCATAATTAGATGACAAGGGATTTCTTTCTCGGCACTCTTGGGAGAAGTCACCATCTCCATAACCTCTTCCAAGGGGACATCCATCACGAAGTCTAGCATTGGAAGTTTGTGTTGTTCCTAGAATGCCACATATTGTTGCAGAGGAGCAATTGCTGCAAAATGCTCTTATTATCATTGCTATTGGAGACTATTCATCATTTACAGTTGCCGAAGTACATACACTTCTCCAGGAGAGGTATGCACTCACAGAGAATGACTACACTCTGCATCTTTACTATGACCAAAATTTCTTGATTATATTTTCTGAGCGTCAGACATTAGAGCGTGTCCTCCATGCACCTCCTTTGGCAGTAGTAGACTTGGTATTCAAATTCAAATGTTGGAGCCATCAATCTGTTTGCTATAACGAACACTTTTAGAGTTGAAGGGGATTCCATCACATGCTCGGTCTTTACCCGTTGTGGAGCGCATTCTTGGTGGATCATGCAGTGGTTTCAAGCCAACTCTAAGCACATTGTCAAAAGCTGACTTGACGATTTTTAGAGGTGTATCTAGTGTGTTGATCCTGGCAAATTGCCTAACGAGGTTGATATTTTTATACCAGAGCCAGATGATCCGAATGCTGGTGCAGATTTATATTTGCGACCAGAGGACATTATACAGCATGAACAACGTGGGCTGCGATATCGAGTTGCTATTAAGGTTCTTGAGGTTCATGATTGGCATGATTCATCAGACTCGTCGGATGATGGTGATTACTTACCAGATCCAACTATGAGTGCTCTGATGATGAATACCCTGGATTTAAAGAAAGTGGTCACTCGACACCAAGGCCTTAAGTGACAAAATTTTTCTCACTTGGTGTACTTAATAGTGATGGTACTATACTCCCTACGGATACTCCACTTCACGGTGGCACCACTAATGGTATGTAACGATTCGGCCTCTAGTTTTATCTTTTAGTTTGTTTATTGTACCAGCAGTTTGGATCTAAATGCTTACATAGGTTCGCATAGTTGTGCTTTGGGTTCTGCACCTTTGAAGTAGGACCAAAAGTACTGACTTTGGATTGTTTTGTAGGTTATCATGAGCTGTGTGCGCTTTAGTTACTCCAATTCACTTTATGATATCACCATTACCGATCTACAAAGATTCAGCTTTCGATTCTATTCTCTATTTTTTTACTGCACTAGCAGTTTTAGTTTAGATGCTTATATAGGTTTGCATAATTGTCCTCTAGCTTCTATGTCTTTTTAGTAAAATCAAGAGTATTTCCTTTGAATTGTTTGATAAGTTACCATGAGCTACGTTTCCTTTACTTGCTTGAACTTCATTTCTTTGTTTAACTTTTACATTACTCGTATTAAGCAGCTTTTGGTGAAATTGAAGACGAGCAAAGTGTGGAATTAGATAATTAAAATCTAAAGAATATGCGTTTTTATTTCAATCTACGGGAGGCGGCATAGGAAGTCTGCATCTTCATATACTTTTGCAAATCGCGGGGAGAAGGAATCATGTCCACATGAAGAAGAAAGTGTTAGCTTGAATGGAAAGGGAATGGGATCTATCCCTTTAGTGGATCTTAGTAGTTATTTCGTAGTTGATGTCTTTGTGAAATCCACGCTTTATCTGTGATGTATTTCTGAATTGATTCGGTTTTTCTTAGAAAATATATGTTTCAACTTTAAGTTACTTATACGAACAGTATGCCGTTCCCTGCCAATCCATATCCTACTTTCCTCTTTTTTTTCGAGTACCTTGTAAGGGTGTATTGACATATTCGAACAGGAACATCACTACTACGTTTTTAGACTTCATCTTCCATTTTCAAGTTGATGGTAACTCAGATTGTTGGAATTTTCAAGAAGAATATCATGTACTATGCTGGAGGGGTTTTCACATGGTTTGCGACATCAGGATTGACAGTAATTGTAGAGCTAAAAATGCTGAACATAGGGTTCGATAACTCCAATTTTTGTTGACCTTGTTTCATTGTCTGTAACCAGATCCGATTCATTGGAGTTTCTGTGCAGAATAGAAATGTTGTTTCATAGATTTAAGTTGCTGTCTCTCTATTTTTTCCAATTCTAACGATACTGTCTTGCGGTGCGCTGCTGCAGTGTGTCATTTAGGATTAATGAGTGTGAACAATCTGGATGCCGCATCAGCTGAGGACCCACCTGGATTAGTATTTAGAATCATGGCTTTAATTCGCAGATAGATGAAGATGCTGATTAAATCACAAATGAGACTGTAGTGTTCATTTCTTAGTCGATGAATGTGTATTAAATGCAAATTTTGGACAATTATTTTGAATTAATAATTAACGTTCCAAGTTTGTATTACCAAACTTTGACTCTCACACTCTACACATCCTTTGAACTTTTGTGTGCACACTTTTCTGTACAGGTTTCTAATTTAATTATACTTACGTCAATAATCTAAATTATAATCACATTACATTTAAATTGGTTGTGCTAATAATTTTGATTAATAAATAATAAAATCGTATAAAATCTGCGCAGGCACAAGGATATGCAAACTAATTTATTCAAATTTACAGTAGCATCTGATGCAGTAATACTAAGGTGTGCACACAACACACATTGTATAATATATAGACATAACAAACTAGCTACTCCACTGCGGAGTTTACATTATTTAGAATACATAGACTTCCAAACTACATAGACTATTTGAGACCGGATGTAGTGTACTTGCAGATACAACGAACGGTGATTTAAACTAACTTCATATTTATATGACAGAACTTCATTGGTGTTCATAGAGTATGCATCTTCAGTGTATCGCTCCTTGTTTCCTTCCCATTACTGGGGCCATCTGCAATTATTTTAACGTATGATTCCATTGAATCAATCAATGTAGTATCGAAATAAAATCTAAGTCACTCCTCTTTACATACCCATTATTATTGTAGTCAGCTTCGAGACAACCATGTACTTCAATTATAGCATCTGCACACTGCTTAAGGATGATTTTGATGTGATTTGGATCAATACCGCCATCCACAACATCAAGTGTAGTGGAGCGTTCTCGTCTGCTCCTTGATGCACAATGGAACCATTGGCACACATATTAGCCACACCTTTCATGTCTTTGAGCGTAGTTGCCCATATGTTTCTTGCTGACCTTCCCTGCTTTATCAGTTCAGCTGATGTTGCATCAAGTCTTGACATCTGAGTTTTGAAAACTTTTTGCCTTTCTTCAAGAATTTCTTTTGCTTCATAGCTCAGATCATCAATTTCAATGTTAAGCTCACGCTTTATGGGTTTAATATCTAGAACAGCTGCAGCTTCTAGCGCTTCTTCCTAGGTTTTTTCAGGCTCGGGAGGTCAATCTGCAAGATCGTATTCCATCGGGGTTTCCAGTCTTGGAAATGTAGATGACAACCAATCCAAAGTACATGCCACCAGAAGCTAATCTTGAATTGTATAAAGGTGAATAGATATTCAAACTGGTGCACACTTCATTAAATAAAATCCTTCGACTAATCCACGCGACCTTCTTCGCTGGCCATGATCCTTCAAAAGCTTCTACCTATCACAATGAGCAACAGTACCATAGTACAATTAGTGAGAAATGGCATGCTTAGATTTCAGGAATTAGCGTGTTTCTGATTTGAGGTACGACTGGTACAATATAAACAATGTATATTAGAAAATCAAAGACACTGGAATGAACAAGTGCAATTTCAAGTGCTATTAGCTCTAAATTATTTGGGGTTTATGCTTAAATTCGGCTATAAGTCTAATTTCTTGATTATTTATATTAATGTTTCCAGATTAGATCTTAATGTGCTTACTTGCATGCTCAAGTCCCCGAATTACACTTGAATTCATGCTTAATTTTGCAATTAGGTCTTAGGCTTCATCATTGGAAAACAGAGCAATGTAGCAAACAATTGAATGATGATTCATCGCTATTTAAAAAAATGCTAGATAATGTTACTTATATACATATATATAATAGAAAAGGTATTAAAATTACAAACTGCTTCTTACAGTGCTCCAGCATTGCTCTACTACTCTATTTTACACTATTTTGCAAATGATCAAACTTAGATAGTGATTTGCATGCTTTATATATTGCAAGTACTTTTTACTAAGCGATCCACATTTGATTCACACACACTACGTAATTTAACAGCGTTCTGACTCCACTACATGAAGTCAAGCACTACTTTTACAGGTTCTAGCTACTGCTGTTGGTGTCAAGAATCACGGATCGAGACTACCAGCTTAGTAAATTTGTTTTCTCTACGCGTTAGGCTCGGATGGTTGTATGGGAGGACACGTGGATTAGACTGGTTCAAGCAGGAATAGCCCTACGTCCAGTGTGGGTGGCTGCTCGTGTTACTCGTACCAAGTTTGCAGTAGGGTCTACAAACGGGTGAGAGAGGGAAGCTGGTTCCTAGGTCTCTGTGGGTGTTGCCAATGCTCAAAGTGTCTTGAGCGCTAGGATTCTACGAGAGCTGTTGTGTGCGTTCGGTGTTGTTCTGTTGTTCGGGCCTCTCCTTTTCCCTCGGGCCCCTGGTCCCCTTTTATAGTGTAAGGAGGACAGAGGGGTTACAAAATGAGCCGGGAGTAAGAAAGGTAAAAAGGTAAAAAGGTAAAACAAGAAAGCGGGAGGAGCTACTGGAGAAGCCATCTTCCTTTCTTGTCTCTGCGTCTTGTCGGTACTGCTACTAGGAAAGGGCGGTTGCTGTTGGGTCCCATCGATGATTCGGCAGTTGGCTACTGTAGCCGAGCACGCGAGTCGCATATGGTGGCTGACCACTGTAGCCGCGCAAGTTGGTGGTGACGACCGGCCACTATAGCTGTGTAAGTGGCAGGAAGCGGCCGGCCACTATAGTCATGTGTTCTGATAGGGCGGTGCGGTTGATGTGCACTTCTTGCGAGGCTGCGCAGGAAACTAGGCGGTTTGCCCTCCTTTGTTTAGACGGTATGGGCGATGAGTGCCCTATGACAGGCGTCGCAGAGGGATAAGGCGGTGCAGTCGTAGTCCTATGCTATCGTGGCAGTAGTTTGCAACCCATCATTCCGACAGGTCATGTCGAAGAATGCAGGTGCCTCTCCATGTGTCAGAATTGTATCCTGGAGCGTGTGCGTCCCATCGATTATGTTTTGGTGAGATCCGGGGGACCCACAAGACCTGTGCCTCCGTTTGATGGCCTGCACATGCCTTCGGGCGAGGTGGATTCTTGCTTCGAGGGATCGGGCGCATCCGACCCCTTGCGCCTGGGGTCGGGCGAGGCGGAGTCTTGCTTCGAGGGATCGGGTGCGTCCGACCCCTTGCGCCCGGGGTCGGGCGAGGCGGAATCTTGCTTCGAGGGGTCGGGCGCATCCAACCCCTTGCGCCTTGGGTTGGGCGAGGCGGAGTCTTGCTTCAAGGGGTCGGGCGCATCCGACCCCTTGCGTTCGGGGTCGGGCGAGGCGGAGCGAGGTACCTTCGGGGTGTGTTTGGTCGATGGAGATTACGGATGCCGGGGGTGGGCCCTGGCCCTTACGATCGTTGATTAGGGAGCATAAGGAGGTCATTAATATTTCTCCCCGATAGTAGCCCCCGAGCCTCTGGTGGAGCGAGGTGCTCCTCCAGAGGCTATGATTGGCTCTGGGCAGAGTGTTTGTCTGGAGTCTTTGTCTAACCCGTAGCTGGGTTTGGTCAGGGAAAACGTTTCACCGTTGGCCTGATCGGGGAGTTTCGGGCAGGCAGGGTGCTCTGAGGATGGTGTAGTTTTGGGAAGATTCCCATCGTCCCGCTTATCACTCCTGCCTGATGACTGAACATGACCACACGCGTGGCCATTTCTTTGCGATTCCAGCCCCTGAGACCCCACGCGCTGCAGGAGACCGATCGAGAGGTCGGATCATCTTTTAATCGTTGCCCCTCAAGCATCCGTTCGGTTGGACGAAGGGGTTGAGCCGTGCCATGTTATCCTCGTCGGACGAACCATGGTGTTCGGTGAGCTGCTAACGGATCAGTTCGAGTGGAGTTCCGGTCCCCGTTAGGGGGGGAGGGTCCGGCTTGGGCCAAGCTGGTGGCGTATTCCTGGTTCTGGACGGCCAGTTCATATAGTTCCCAGATCCGTTCGACCGGATCCGGGGGCTCGTTGCCTTTCTTCGGGGAAAAACCATGAACTTAATCGCCAGTCGGGACTCGAACGTGAGGTCAGGATGCCCTTGGCTTTCGTTCGCCAGGGTAGAGGCCACTAGCGGACCTGTCCCGTCTCACCCCTTGCTCGGGAAGTGTCCTGGGGCAGCTGTCGAACCCTTGGGAGGGCCAGCCTTCGAACCCCTGGACCGTAATGGGCCGTAAGAGCGTTTTCAGCTCTGTATCCCTTTTTACCTGAAGTGGGCCTTGGGCCACTTGTGGGAGACGTTTGTGCGCATGACCTCCGGGAGGCAAAGCGACAGATAATGCCGGGCGCGTGGGGTGAGGAGGCGCGGCGTTCCCTGCGGTTAGAATGGGATCGTGCGCATGGTTTCCGAAAAAAAGCGGGGGTGATAGGATGTACCTGTAGGCACCATTTTTCTTTAGGCACACATGGGTAAAAAGCAGAGACTAGAATCTTGGATAGTTAAAATCTTCTACGTCGTTGCTAATTCTACTCTTTAAAAATTCAATTGCTTTTGTAGCAACAACTTCCAGAGCAGCAGATGCATCCGGTTCTACCGAGCCAGTAACTTTGTAGCGCCATAATGCGGTTTCTTCATCAGACCTGCGATACGTAATCTAAACCCTACCAACAACACTGGTACCACTAGAGGACTCGGTTCCAAAACTTGGAGCATCCAGTTTCAGCTCCTTGCAAAGCCCACGAAGTAAAAGTTAATGACTAATCTTTACAACTCGAGTAGCCTACATGACATGGAACATCTATTTAAACCTCATTTATATAGATTCACGTATAAAAAAAGCAGTAGATACGTGTTCCACCGTTTGCAGTCACCTATTCAAGCATAGATCACTCAATCAGTGTTGATAATGGAATTAAATAATCAACCGCTCATCAATTCAATCATAGATAACTCAATCAACATTGACAATCGAATTAAATAGTCAACCAAAAAAGACGGAACTACCTGCACATGAATCTAAAGCAATAATGGATTCTGATTTTTTTCCTACTACTAACTAAAGAATTGGAAAATATTTTTGGCACGCATAGTACATTTTTGAGTAAAAATATGCACAACACGTGATTCGTAATTGACAATGAGACACGAGGAGCGTTGATACCTGGTGCGGTGGAGGCATCATGCTGGACACTAAGCAAAAGCAACTTCAACTCTGCTTTCCTTGAACTCTCCATTTTCTACCAAGTTTATCTTTTCCCTTGCACGCAATTTCTTTTAGCGGTGCTGGATCGGGAACGCTATATATTTATTTGTTCACAGTATAGGACGACATGCGTCTAGCCATGCACGTCTAATTCGATTCTAAAAAATGACACGTATGTCACCACGCATTGCGTGTCACCTTAGGATGGTGTTTCACTCGTATTACGACATGCGGTAAATAACAGGTGAATCAGCCAAGTTTTACTGCGGTAAATTAGACCTGGCGTTAAGAGTAATGTCGTGATATATAAAAAAATTATTCATTTACTAGTATGATTGTGAAGCCATCTTGTACAATCCCCACTTAAGTAGGATATTTCAGTATTTTCATAAAAAAGGAATGCAGTACATAGAAAATAAGAGATTAATAATGTTTAATAAAAATATGTACAAGAAGGGATACTTAGATTCCATGCGTGTTTACTTAAGTGTAAACAATTATATAATTTTAAAATTTGTTACGAGTATATGTCTCTTGGATTGGATAGCTTCTTGGCCCGTAAAACTAAGTACCACCTCAATTAGGCCGAAGGAAAAGACGATTCTATTCACAGGTAGTTTTGCACCGTTGAGGAACGTGGCATTGTATCTTATTGGGTACAGAATTGCGATTTTGCTGGATCCAAATTTAAATCACTTTAGTATTCAACTAGATAGTGTCTAAAACAAGCACAATAATTATGTGGCCCGTCAGCTACCTAAGCTCAGAGAAAATTAGATCTTCTATGCTACAGCTAATGAGATTGCGACCCTGAATTTTACTATTGCATTCGCATCTTAATTTATGGTTTTGTAATATATGTAGCATCTTTGTAAAGTAAATGGATAAATAACATTCATTCGCTCCTATGGCCTACATAGTGGTACAACACATATTAACAATTGACGAATCATAACAACTAATTAATTCATATACCACACAGAATTAATCAACATGAAACAATGTAAAACAAAATCGAACAACACACGATGCCCACATTTTTATTACACGATTGGGCTTAAGTATACTCGGATTTATTACAGTATCCAAACTATGTATATAATTTTAAACCATGTATGATTGTAAAGAATGCTGCTTTCATCAGATACCGTCACTTGTCAAAACCGAATAGTTCCAATACGAGCATTTTCCATGACTAGAGCAACCTTTGCTCTCATGATTTCCTGATTTCTCTCCAATGCTGTTTTCACCGTCTAAAACCACTGAGTATAGATACTACCAAATTCACTATGATTAACAAGCATGCTATTACTACATTCATTCATGCTAACTAGAGAACCTATCTGACAAAGATCCCCATCAACATCGTTGCAGATAATAGCAATTAAGGTCAAGATATTTTCCGTATCCTTCACACGACCAAACATCATCGAATAATAGCTATAGTTCACGTCCTTTATGACCACATGGAATTCCGTTTCTAATACAAGTAATGCATTGTAGGTAGCATTGTATTGGGAATCTCTGCACAAAATATTTACCCCAATTCCTTTCATTACTGCTTCATTTGCACCTTTTTTTTATGATCACGGTTGCCACGTAGTTATATGATTGCTGGCTCCCATCTACTGTGATGTTAGGCTTATCAAATCCCATTACTTTCACAACTTCACCCAAGAGCATGTTTAACCTCAGTTCTGTGAACCTTTATCGAAGAATACTTGCATTACACTAATAATCAAATGGTACATTGTAAAACAACTTCCTATTATATTACCACACCATTCGTAATTATAAAAGGAATACCCAGTATAATGGATACTTGTTTGACACCACTAATTGCGTTGGATGATGAATTTTCTGCATCACGAGTTGAAAATGATGAATTTTCTGCATCGCAATTCAGGAACACACGCATGTTGAATCCATCCATATGCTTCGGACCAGCATGACGGATTCTTTGAAACTCTTTAGAACAAGATATGAGTGCATCTCTATATTTTTTATTTACTTTGGATTGATCCAAACTGCATGCTACAGTGCCGAACATATCGGACACTATTCTAAGTTGTCCCATTACATTCAAATAGTTATCCTTGATTTCCTGATATCTAGCCTTGCTTTCATTTACCTTATGAATGAAATCATGGTATCTCAGCCTACATATGTTGCCTTGGATAGAACTATAGTCCTCTACTATATATCCATATTCTTCATACAATTTCATAAAAACATTTTGAACAGCGCTATCTTCAGCATCATGTCTATTAAAGAATAGATTGCCACCAGTTAATTTGTTTATGCAGAGGTTGGAAGATCAAATGAAATGGAGTACTTGAATTTATCTGCGCATGTAGACGTGTTTGTAAATACAGGGTCAAATCCGTTCAATCCGTTGACTGCTTTGCATAAAATGACACGAGGACGAATGACTACCACTTTACTTGCGTTGATCTGCAATGATCAATATAAAGAAAAAACTTCGTCACCTCATTCGTAAATACTGTATGCACAACGAAACACTTGCACCATGCTGAAACTGCGTAGAGAAAGTACTAAAACATATTTACTGCAAATTGTAGTACTCGTACTCATTAGATACTTACATACATCTTGGAACTAATCATGGAAGATACAAGCGCCATCGAGTAACTTTTAGATATGTTGTTCCGAGGCTCCGAGCAGTCAGTCTTGTTCGTGATGCCAAACCTAGTAAACAGTAGAGTTAGCCAAACTGGAGAACCAGGGCTACCTTATTCTGAAAGTAAAGAAGGGGGTCCTATTTATATCTGCATTCACTCTTAAGAGCACCTTGACATGACGCAGCTTACCAGCTGATCAAATAAAGCCATGTATCACCAGGTGGCCTTGTTTTACGACTTCAGCTATCCTCTATTTTCTTTCGGTTACTTCACATACCGACGTACATCAAATTTGTGAAGGTTTCATCGCAAAGAGGTGATACATGCATAAATTCGTAGATTGGTGTCATTCCAGACATCACGTCATGAGGCGAATAGTTGATTATTGTTAGTATATAATGCACTATAACTTATAAGTAAATATATATATCTTGCAAATATAATTCAGTACAACTAATTCTTTACCACAACAAAATGAATGATGCTTGGATGAGCGTACAATTGCAAAACTTAACTTACACCAAGTACGCCTACAATGTTTTATACATACAGATTCACTCTTACAAGCTACTCAAATAGATGCTGCTTCAAATCTACGCATATTAGGTTCTAATCCATATGAGCTCCTTGTGAGTAGATCAGCAACATTGTTTACTATTTCTGATGTCATTTCATGTTTATCTATGATGTTTTGAGATTGGGCCACTTCATTATGAGCTTCACTCCAAACTGTATGGATGTATTGTATTGCTGCAACCATGGAGTTCCACTTCGAACTCATCTTGGACCCAAATTCCACCATTTTGTTTTTCAATTTGTTTCCATTTATTTTGTCCTCCATAGCAATAGCCATTGATCGATAATTATGTCAAAAATAAACACCATTCCTCGCATTTTCAATGGATGCAATGCCTTCTTTATACACATCTTCTTCTGCACTTGCAAAGTCGTATTTCTTTTCAGTTTCTGTAACATCTCGTATTTTTACGACATGTTTGAATTTGCAAAAATGTGGATTTCAAAAAATTTGTGATGTGGTGTGAATTTTTCCGAACTATAGGATTGTCATCATTGAACCTTTCCCAAAATTCTTAGAATTATATTGTAAACTAAATTGAATCGCTAAGGTGCATTATGTGCTAGTGTGAATATTTGGAGTTCATTTGGAATTTATTTGGATTTTTTGGGTGGGATTTGTATTTGAATTGGAATTCAAATATAAATCAAACTAGGAAAGCTAACTAAATCTAACCGAGGCCCAAACCAACCCAGCTAACCCCACCAGCCCACCTAATTAACAACCCAACCTAAGGCCGGTGCAAAAACCGGAACTTCTAATTTTCCAAAACTGGAACCTCTAGTTTTCTGCCCAGACCGCCTCCGCGTTGCAGTCGCTGACCGTCCGACCCCACATGTTAGCCACCCGTACCACTATTCCCCTTTCCTCCCCACGGTGTGCACGCGCGTGGCACGAGCACGACAGCGACGTGCACGCAACGCACGATGCCGGCCGTCCTTGCCACTTTTGCGCTGGCACCCATGGATGCTTGCCACGCCATCCAGACACAATCCCCTACCGTCCAAACCGCCCAAAACCCTAGCCACCACCTTTTTGAATCCCCACACCATCTACACCTGGCCTCATCCACAATTGAGGTTTTCTCCTTCACCCGTCGCCGTTTGGAGAAAAGGAGGAGGAAGGAGGGGGGCGCAGGAGACGGGGAGAAGACGTCGGAGGAGGAGGAGACCGCTGCTGCCCCACCGGAGAGCCGCCAAGCCCGCGCCGCCATCACCGCTTCACCTCACCACGTGCCATCTTTCCCTCACTAGCAAGCCCACCAGGTGAGCACCACGATTTCCACTTGCCTGCATGAACCTTCATCACAGCTGAGGCCTGAGCCGCACGCTCCCACACGCGCAAAGCCCATCACGGCCGAACCCTTGGCAAAATCGGAACTTCCAGTTTTGCTCTGTTCAGCCTGCAGTAGCTCCAAAAACCTTAGAAAGTCTCAGCCAAAAGAACCCCAAACCCATGAATGGTGAACCCTAACTTCCCAGGACTGTCCCAAGGTCTTTCCCAGGAGATCTCCCCAAGGGGAGAGATCTACTCGTAGAAAACCGGAACTTCCAGTTCCCAAACGAGAACATTCAGTTTTGATCTATCCAGAGCATCTAGAGTTCTTCCCGGGAGACCTCCCTGAGTGAGCTAAAAATCGGAACATCCAGTTACCCCAAATCAGAACTTCCGGTTTTCCAAAGTTGAAACTTCTGGTTTTTACCCCAGAAACTAGAAACACCTCACGACAGCTTAGCCACCGGCCTAAAAACCCTCCAAAGCTACCTGCGAACTTTTGTGGCAGCTTGCATCTGGACTGCAGCTGACCTACAGCCAGTTAACAGCTAACCCCGTTGATTTCTTGTTTTTGCCTATCATACAAAAACTTCAGAAAATGTTTTCAACTTCAAAGAGTCATAACTAAGTCATTCTAATTCCAAAAATTATGAAACCAGTTTCATAATTTCTCTAAAATATTAAAACACGTGTTAGACTACGCTTTGATCTTGTTTGGTTCTTCTTTGGATCTCTTTTGGATTTACTTTGCAACTAGACATCCGGTAATTATGGTAATTGTGTAATTAGGAGTTGCCGGAGACTTGGAGCTGAACCCAGAGCTAGAGCCATTTGAGGACTACTACGAGGAGGAAGACTACTCAGGTTCATGCCCATTCTATTATAATACCCATTAGGCATTGCTAAATTAGTATGCTAGTGCTTTATTCCTCGCATGATGATGATAAACCTTGCATAGCCTTCTTTATGCCTTATATCCTTGTTTGACCTACTACTATGCTACTTATATGCATGGTGTGCGATGCTTGCATGTGTATGGGATATTGTGATTAGGATTCTTGGCGTGTGTGGGGTTAAAACCGGCAGGAGAAGGTGATTTTGGGATACTTGACGGGGGTGAGCTTTACACAACCCAATCTATGGATTGGGGGCTTGGGGTCCGTTCTCGGATGTTCCCTGTTTGGTACTTGTTGTGAGTATACAGTTGAGGAGCATAGGAGTTGGTGGTGATACCTGTTATGGGTGCCGTTGCGGACTACGTTGTGGAGACACTTTTGGGAGTTAGGAGCTCGCCCCGGTCTGAAACTAAGTGGGTCGCCATGCTTCACAGGAATATGTTAAACGTGCACGCCACTTGCCGAATTATGGGTCTAGGCCCGGGTTGAGACTGGCAAGTGCGGTACCATACCTGCTGTATGATAGAGTATCAGTGTAGGGGGGAGTGGTGCTGACCTTTTGCCCCCAATTGGCCCCGGTGGGAGTGCTTCACAGTTCTGGGGTGGTCCTCTGTGGGGGATCGCATCCGAGCCTGGATGTAGGATGGTATTGTAACTCCCAGGTTCTTCGCCCGGTAGGGTGATGTTTAGTCGGCTGATCCCCGGTTGTCTCACTCCAAGATGGGTCCAGGTGTACACACTTTGCAGAGTTAAAACTATAAGTATAGCTGTGTCCTCAGTCATGGACAACCCTGTGTCGCGATGACTCTCCATTGTTTTTGGGAAATCTCTACCTCCCCCTTATAACTACTTGTGTGTTGTGAGCCGCAATTGCAGTCGGGAAGAGGGGAAGTTGCTCCCTTTCCCTTTAGGATCTGGCTACAGTTGTTGAGAGGCAAAAAGAGGGAGTCTTTGCCTTGACCCTAGTATGGAGATAGGATGATGGTGATAGGGAACCTGTCAAGATGGGTGTACCCGATGTGTTGAGAGATTGGGATGATGGATATGGAGTTTTATTCTTTATGCTTGCTGCATTGGAAACCTGAGCCTATTCCTTGACTATATTTTTGACCACAAGCACTAGGCCACTTAAAGCTTGCATACGGATGGTGACGTGAACCTGTCCCAATCCTTGGGGACAGCTCGTGAGTTTGCAGGTTACGAGTCCAACTTCGACATCAACCACGACAGTTGGTACGACTGAGGGTTGCAGTGCTACGATCAAGAATGTCTGTGGAGTTAATTGTGAAGATAGGAATGCTTCCAGAAGCTAGCTACTGTCGCGTTGGTTTTATTCATGTCGTTAAGCCCAAGGGGCATGTACCAGATCGTACTCTCACATTCTAGGATGTATTGTATTGTTATTGGTATGGATGTGATATTTATGCTGAAATGAGTTCTGTATATGATAGTTACTGATCCAGGGATTATCACGAGGATACTGGGAGTCAGATTTCTCCTTACAGAAATCCGGTTCATTTAAGTTTCCAACATTCTCTTGCATAGAACATCTTCTTTGCTGTTGTCATGTTCTACTACATGCAGTACCATCTCACTAGCAAACGCATGATTTCCCATTTGTATTATCTCCACATCTACCTTTTCATTTTGAGATCTATCAATTATATTATCGAAGATGAATTTATTTGAAACAGAAACAATCCTCCTCCACTTGTACATATATTAGCAACAATAAGTACAATGATAAAATCTATCTTTAGATTGATCATGCTACAATCATTTTAAGAAGAACATGTAAGAAATGATTGTGGTCACAACTCATACCTTTATAGCTTCACGCATATTGACATTAACCGTGCTTACATAGATGTCTCTCTGCTTGTTCAAACTCTTTAGCCTGGCTTTGCTTTCAACTACATCATCTTTAAATATCAATACTCTATCTCTGAGTACATTTATAAATCGAGTTCGTACTTTCGTTGGTGTATTTTCAATACCACTGAGATCAGAATCGATCAAACTATAACCATATACCTGATACAGTCTTTCTGCTTCAATCAATCCAGCTTCCCAACCAAATAGAATATCAGAGTTAATATAGAATCGTTGACACATCTTCTCGTGCATTGATTCCCATTCTGCATAGATGGTGTCTCTTTCTCTACTGCTATAATCGGCAATACCAATTCTGTGAATTTGCACCAAATGCTCCACTACTTTGTTATACAAAGATGCTTTCGCATCCTCAATATTATCATGTAAATCACCGCAGATATACACATCTATCATATTCTCGAACATGTTGCCATTTCTTGGAAACTGAAAAGAAAGACTTATTTGCCAATTATTGCTCTCTATGCAAGTATGGTTAAAACATAGTTGTGTGCTGTTTAGCAGGCGGCCTAACTCTCGCACTACTAACTCTCCATTAATCTTAATTGTTTCCTGAAATATAAAAACCCAAGTTCCGGAAAATTAGATATTAGTGTATTATCAATTAATGATAATTAACCAATAGTATTGTACCTTTCAAGTAATATTGGTACTAATCTTTCCATACCTATCATCGTACTACTGGAATATCTTTCCAATATCATTCATAGGGCACAATTCTTCTGTTGCCATTCTACACGGGTCAATATAAAAAAGATGAATTATAGTCGTAATCTAATCAATTTGAGCATGAACAAACTAGAGTTGTAATGAACAAATATAGTTGTATAAAGTATCAGGTACAAACACTAACATTGTGTACATAATTGTATGATCTATACTTTACCACGGCTATGCTGCACACTGCAATGCTACTGACACAACTCAGATCATGTCTTCAATTTAACTTAGTAACATAATAGTGAATGCATTGTTATTCGACATCAACAATTTATTGACAACATCAACCTACTATAATCACGTTAAGTCTCACAAAAAGTGTGGTCATGATTTACAATCCTCAATTATTTATACACCTAATCTATGGGAGAACTTCATATACCTATGACCCCTTCAGTTCAAATAATGGTGTTTCCTACTTAGTCAACTGTTTTTTCATTTCTTTACAGTGAATATTCATGTCTGTTTGTATAGAGTAAGCAAAAATATATAGATCTCTTCCCATCTTTGTATGCAGAGACTAAATACTAATGAACTAACCTGTGAATCACTTGGGTTCCAGCGATAATCCTACCACAGTGCCATTGAATGATTCACTTTACTGCGAGAATCGAAAGAGACCAACGTACCTTTCCTCCCTATCTTCCTTACTCCGATCTATTTGAAACGAAATTTGGATTAGTTAGTCGAATCAAATCCAGCAAGCATCATTCGATAGCTCTTAACTATACATTATATACCAACCAACTTCCTCTCTCTTATTGACCGCCGCTGCTCACCTGCCCCTTAGGCGCTGTTCGAATCGATGCTCCCCTTCTAGACCTAGGTTTTGAGGATGTTGAGCGCCATCAGTGTTCGATTCTGCACGGAGTGAATAGCCAAACACATGAAAGCAGACGCAGGAAGTCAGGAGCCCACGGTGGAAGCTACTGGTGACCTCGTGTTTCTTTGCTACACCAACTGTTGGGCTTTTCGAAACTAATGGGCCAGTCCTAGCCCAATACGTGGAAACCACGTTGTCGATTGAAGGATATCACACATATACAAGACATAGACACACAGATAAACACAACTTCCATGCGCAGCACTTGCATGACACGACGAATACATGACAAGAAGATTAGCTGCCACGACATTTCATACATGTCCACCTTTGCCTACAGGTGTTTTTAACTAGGACTATCTTATATAAATAGCTATCCAAGATGCAACGCACTTTCATCTCTTCAAGCTACGACCTTTCCATATGGTAACCACTTTAAGAATGAAGTAAACACGAAGGCGTTTTCACAACCAAAAGCGTAGTTATGAATGTTTGTTCAAATCATTTCTTCCTTTGTACAACGCATCAAATCCCTACCACTCCAACATGAAAGCTAAGGAACTACTTTAAATGTCGCAAAACTATGTTGTCTGTTTAGATACCAAAGAAGCTATTTTTCGATCAAATTGCGCAAGACCTAGATCTTTATGTATCTAGAACAGATGTGAGAAAAATGAGTAATTCTATCTTCACTTCCTCCATTACTATTATGCCAACGCAGCGAACACCTCCTCCGCATAATAAGAAAGCAACTTACTACAGCGATTTCGTAAATACCGTAGGCGGAGCAATAGAATCAACCTACGATGATGCCATTCACAGTATCACAAGCGAAGGGAAATTGACTTTGGTCTATCACAACAACGCCAACCTATTGAAGACACAGAAAGTGAAGGAATCAACTATGTCTTGAGCATGGATTTTTGAGGACGCATGTGTCGCTCAAATGAAACGCTTGAAAAAGATAGAAAATCAACATCACAACTTCATCGCTAAGATCACAGAGCTATCCGCCAACTATAGCAACGTACTTGCTCTTGCAATTTCTCCAAATACAGGCAATGCTACTGCTTCGAACGCCGTCACACTTACATACACAGGAAATACTCCTCCACAATCTACTCTTGAGATGTTTACTGACCAGTTTGTCCACTTAGTCAACAAGCATTGCTGTTAGATGTGTTTATTTATTTTAATACTCGCCCTCTACCACTACTATGTAATTATGTACTATGTTACTATATCACTTATTTCAGTAGCTGGTTTACTTTTCCATATGAGCAAAGGCAACGTGATTGTGATTAGTATACAATTATCCTGCTCGACTCCAATTCCAATCTCTTACCTCCGCACTGATGAATATATAGAATTAATTACGCAACTCCTTCAAAGTTAATGCTTGTACTATCGAATGCAGACATTAATCGTTATTATTAAAATCATAATTTCTCCCATCACATCAAAACATAAAGACCTAAACATTAGCGCATGCAGCTGCCTGATTAGTACCACTAATTTTATTTTTCCCAAGACATATCACGCTCTTGACGCTAATACATGAACATCAATCCTTTTAATGAAAATTTGGTCAGAAAATTGGCGCGCCGGAGGTGCGCCCCAAGACTCTAGTATTTATAAGGCACTTCACGTATATGGACAAGACTCTGGCTTATACCGAATAAGACTTGACCAGTTTAATTCGGTTACCATATATACAATGTTCTATCCTGTTAAATCTACAACGTGACCGCATTAGACCATAATCTTGTACACGTTGGTTTACAATGCAACAATAAAAAATTTCGGCCACATCCTAATCACACCATAATGGAAATCTTCATACGAGTTGCTTCATTTACAACCCTTTATGCATGCGTAATCTCTCCTTCCATGATCAGGGCATTCAACCATGCAAAGCTCTGCACAAATATACTTGTTTGGCCTTCGTGAATTATTTTGCTGCACTCGACGATCTCCAATTCTAAAACAAGACTGTGGATCCTGCCAATTATTAAACAACAATCAGTTGATCAAGTTAACCGCCAGCAACTGAATAATTTGGCCATTTAAATAAATCAAGCAGCAAAATTACACTGTAAACACACCCATGGTTAATTGAGTTTACGGTGGAAGGTGAAGGTGTCATCGCTCTCATACATACATAAAAGAAAAAATGAGAATATAAACTATATGCCAAAAAGAATCATCTTCGATGTCAATCTCCTGCTGACGCACACCATAGAAGCAAAAAAAAAAAGTTTAGGGTGAGGGGAACTACCATTATCAGTGAAAACAAGCATGAGCCGTGACCATTCCTCCGGTTTATTGTACGCCCAGCTCTCACCGGTCGCCAGAACGTTCACCTCACCCGGCATCCCTTGCGGGTACTACTTAACCTCCCATCAGTAGGCGACTAACCTTCCATCCTCTCTTGGATCGTAATCGTTCGTTTCTGATCGATTTTGAGGTCTCATTTGGGAGGGCTTCTCCCAACACAGCTTTATTGATGAAGCTAAAGCCGACGAAGATAAAAATAGTGGTTTCACCTAGCTTCTAGTTTATTTTAACTTCGACTTACAAAATAGCTTCACGCTACAATGCCTCATTTTACATAAAACAGATGAAGCCGAAGCCAAGATAAATCCTACCAAACGGGGTCTGAGACTGCTGCAGCGCTCTTGTCTAGAGATTTAAATACACATGCTTTCAATCGTATTGGACCGGATCAATGTCCACGCACATTGTGACTGCGGCGTTCTCTGAATTCTCGCACATTTTCTTTCCCCTTTTCCATCTCCTCACTAGGCTTGGTCTCTGTCTCGAGCCACTTGAATTAACAAATGATACAGAAGCGACGTCGTGTCTGGACTTTGGACAAGCAGCATGTTTTCAGAAACTTAATACCAATTCTCACCCCCCAACAAAATCATGTCAGATATGGTTCCGTCGTAGAAAATCAGGCTGCACATCTTGTCCGGTCTCGTCAGGATATGGATGGATCATACCGCGACCAATATCATAATCCTTCTGTATCTCGGTCCATGAACTGTCATGAGTTGCACCTTGCACGCAGTGAGTCACGTCATACTTACTACTATCAACGCAATATCTTAGCAGGTCGCGCCTCCTCCACGAAGCCCTTTTCTTGCCGAGACAAGCATTGACCCGAGTTGGCGCTGCTCGATTTTATATTGCTCGAGATCACACAAAAATCCAATGACTCGCCTGCCCGGGAAAGCAACTCTCGCAGAAGTCTCGAATGCCGCCTGTCTAGTTGCAGCTGCCTGCTGCCGTCCAGGAATTGGACGGCATTATCCGGTTGGCCCTTGGCCGCCGGGCAGATTAAAACCTCTCGCGGATGGCGCCAATGCTCGCACACACACCGCACGACAGCAGCCACCTGCTAACCCAACAGGTACAGCCAGAATCCCAGCGATGTCAGCGGCGGCGGAGGAGTACCCGTGGCGCGCGCAGCAGGTCTTCGGCGACGCCATGGCGGCGCAGCGGAGCGCGCTGGTGCTCGCGTCGTACCCGGTGCTGCTCCTCCTCGTCATCCTGGCCGCGTTCGTCCGGTACCTGTGGGTCGCGCTTGCCATGTACTGCGCGCTCCTCTTCGTGCTCTCCTGCGCGTCCCGCACTTTCGCCGCCCGGGCCGCCAGCGACGACGAGGAGGCGCGGCTCAGCCGGGGCGGGCTCTCGGCGGCCGCCATCGCGGCGGTCGCCCCGGCGTTCCCGTACGAGCCGGCGGCCGCGGGCGCGCCCGTCAGCGACTGCGCGGTGTGCCTCGAGGCGATGAAGGCCGGGGAGGCGGCGCGGTGGCTGCCGGCGTGCGCGCACGCGTTCCACGTCGGCTGCATCGACATGTGGCTCGACTCGCACGCGACGTGCCCCGTGTGCAGGTGCCATGTCGTGCCGCAGAAGAAGGGAGGCAAAGAACCGCCCGAGGGGCCCGTGCAGCAGCCGTCGACCGAGCCGCCGCCGCTGCCGCCGGTGTAGCTCCGGCAGGGGGGTGCGGGTGCGCCGTGCCACGGCGGCTGTATACAGGGTAGTTTCAACTTCAAGGATAGGTTTGCACATACTTTTTTGGGTTTTAATTAAATATAGTTGTGCTAGTGTGCTGTTCTGCTGGCTGTATATATACGTAGCGTATTTTGTCAACGATAATGCAATTATTATGCTAGCGATCTTGCAAACTCTGCCAGGTCGTCACCGCCTTTTCCACACAGTGAATTGCGATTTGAAAAGAACCCGTGAACACTACTGAGTGCTGACTGAGACAAGCTGCAAAATATCTGTAATGGACACTGACTGACCAAGTCGATTTTCATCTGTTCCACTTCCACAGTTTTTTATAGGTAGGAGTATAGTTTTATTCAAACCAGGTCGTACCGGCCGATGAAGTCGATTACTAATGAGGGCAACGCTATCAATAGGCAACTGAAAACACACATTTTTCAGCGACACATTACTAATGACGGTCACGATATGAAGGCAACCGGCTCCGGGACACACGAAAATTGCCGAGTGCCGGGGCACTCGGCAAAGGGCAAAAAACACTCGGCGAACCGTTTGCTGACTCGGCAAACGGCACACGGCAAAATAAGTGACGGCAAACAGACTTTACCGAGTGTTTTTTGTTGGGGACTCGGTAAAAGTTTTGCCGAGTGGCAAAAAAACACTCGGCAAAGATTTTTTGGAAAAAATAAAAAAACAAGCTAGCGCCACCGCCGGCCGCCGCCACCCTTGCCTCCCGCCGCCACCAGGCTGCCACCCTTTTCTCCCGCCGCCACGCCACGAAGCCTGCCGCCATCCACCAACAGCGCCGCCGCCGCGCCACCAGCCCCCGCCGCTGCCGCCATCCACGGCCCCGCCGCTACCACCAATACCACGCCGCCACTGGAATCCGGGGAGGTGGGGGGGAAGCCCGCCGCTGACACCACCCGGAGCTGCTGCCGAAACCTCCCGGAGCTCCTGGATAGCTCTGTGGCCCGTGCCGCCCCTGGCCCGCCCCAGATTCGGAGGGGAGAGAGCTGGGGACCGCCGGATCCGTGCCGTAGGGGAAGAAGGGGGCGCGGATCCAGCCGGAGGGGAGGGAGCCAGGGAAGGATGGCGCGGATCCAGCTGGAGGGGAGGGAGCCGGGGAAGGAGAGGGAGGGAGGGAAGGGGCGGCGGCGGGGGTCGGCACCGGACGCCGGGCGGCGGTGATAGGGAAGAGGAAGGTGGGGGCGGGTGGGGGTGGCGGAGGAAGACGAGGGGGCGAGAAGAACTAATGGTCGAGTCCACCTAGATGTATTA